>NC_133492.1:16424075-16512992 GCF_025370935.1 Choristoneura fumiferana
TTCAGTTTCGCAATTCTTCGGGCTATGTCGGTAACCTTGGTTCTACTGCGGATATCATCATTTCTGGTTCTATCCCGCAGAGGAACCCCAAGCATAGACCTCTCAATAGCCCCCTGAGTGACTTTGAGCTTCCTAATGAGGCCCATCGTTAGCGTCCACGTCTCAGATCCGTATGTCACCACTGGCAACACACACTGGTCAAAGACTGGTCAATGACATATTACAGATAATGAATTATTGGGACAGTGACGAGGACGAGGCAATCGTACTTACCTTATTAAGTTTTCTTTTTTCCGATTCGTACAATAAAGATAAAAAGATATACCTAATGAAATTAAAAAATTGGCATAGGCCAGAAATGTATTTAAACCCCGCGAAGACACTTGCGAAGAGATTCAATGGTGTGTGTGAAGTTCCCAATACGCATTGGGCCTGCGTGGGTACTATGGCCAGCCCAAGCCCCTTGATTCTGAGAGGAGGGCTATGCCCCTGCGTAGAATGTATATAGACTGGTGATATAGATGTGGTGGTGGTGTGTGGTGGTGGTGTGGGATGGTGGTGGTGGTGGATTAAGAAATCAAATTAAGATTGGATGGTTGGTACAGCATTGCCACGCGGCCTGGTGATGGAAAGAAATGCGCTCTTAACGGAACCCTTAAGTATAGTTTCGCCATGTCTTTCTGTCTGTCTGTCTATCAGTCTGTCTGTCTGTCTGTCCGTCCGCGCTTTGCTCAGGGACTATCAATGCTAGAAAGCTGTAATGTTGCTTGGATATATATGTAAACTATGCCGACAAAATGGTACAATAAAAAACTTAAAAAAAATTTTTTTTAGGGTACCTCCCGTAGACGTAAAGTGGAGTTGATTTTTTTTCTCATCCAACCCTATTAAGTGAAGTATCGTTAGAGGTCTTTTAAAAACATTAGGGGTTTGCTAAGACAATTTTTCAATTCAGTGATTTTTTTGTGAAATACTCAACTTTAAAGTGCAAATTTTCATGAAAATCGTAGCGTCCCCCCTCTAAAATCTAAACCGATGGGTGGAAAAATTTGAAAAAAATTCAGAATGGTAGTAAGTATATCAAATTTTCAAGGAAAACTATAACGGCTAAGTTTGCTTGAGAATTATTAGTAGTTTAAGAGTAAAGGTAAACGTCCACTTGTCGGTATCGTACGCATCGGACGCATCGCACGCAACGGATCGTAGTATTCTTTGTATAGAAACTCATATAAGTGCGTCCACCTGTCCGCATCGTAAGCATCGCACATTTCTATACAAAGCAACAAACCGATACGTCCGAAGCGTACGATGCAGATAAGTGGACGCCTACCTTAAATAGCAGCCTAAGGTATAACATATACCTAAACATGGAAGATTCCGTATAAAATACGAAATCCTTAGAAAAATATTACGTAAGTTTTTCGTAATGGCTACGGAACCCTATTTTGCGCGTGTCCGTCACGCTCTTGGACGGTTTTTTCTTCATTCCGTAATACGCTTGCAACGTTTACATCAGCACTTTCCACATTAATAGGTACTATATCACCACCGGCACGGACTAACGCTAATCGAAAAGCAGTATAATAGATTAGACCAGCACTAAATTATTTTTATGGTCGACTTGTCATAGTGAAATACGTCATAAAATAGAAAAAAATAAGGCTTTTTCAATTTAAGTTATTTTACTACATTCTAAGTCTCCCGGAAACTCATAAAGGTACTTTATTGCTGCTGTCGTTTGCGTGATTTTTCACCTTAGCCGGTTGCATTAGGTGTTATTATAGGATGTGGAGAAATGACTATAATAGGACGTGGTCTGTAGTCGTGTGTAGATGCTCGATTATTTGTTTTTCTCCGGCAAATGTATGTACTCGTATCAGTGATTATCTCTTAGTTCTGTGTCGACTTCATTATACTTACTTCATTATCAGTTTTCTTTGTTCACTGTACGTTGATTTACGATTTCTCGCTACTGTTTCGTATATCATTTTGTTCGTTTAATTTTTTATTAACGTACTATTAATAAGTTTTGACAGTTCATAAAACATTCCAAAGTAAATGCTTAGGAAAAACGACCATTATACTTCGTTTTTTTTAACAATAGAAAGAACTGAAGTTGATAATATTGTAATTTTTTTTATTGAAAGATCTGATACTTTCTAAAATAATAACAGTCGCAACGTTTCAACTACGTTCCAGCGGTCATGGTTACAAGTAGACGATAATAAGTACTAATAAAACCTACCTACATTAAAACCGCACGTACGTAATTAAGTAATTACAATTACTCTTAAAACACACTTAAAGCGTTTTCACATTATCCGATCCGATATCGGTATCGGACGACGATACGATATCGGGGCAAGTAAAATGTATGAAATATGTATCTGTCTTTCACAATGTCTGGCCCGATATCGGATATCGGAGCCGACACCGATATGTACGGCTAGGGTTTCGCGATCCGATCCGATATTTTCAAGCATCGTACAGTACGGCCCATTGGACGCCCGTGGGCTGTCGGACGATAAAGTTTGTATACGATGTGTGCTATGCGTGTATCTCAATTGTCTCTGTGTGTGCAGACTGCGTGGCGGCCATTTTTAGCCAGCCGTATCAGAACGATAATGGATCGGATAATGTGAAAACGCTCTAATCATTATAATTTATAACATCGTTTCTCACTGACTTCTGACCATTTCGCAATAACCTTGCAAATATTACGAATTTGCTAATATGATTGCATAAGTACCAGTACCTTTACGGTTAACTTATTTCTAATGTTAAAAAACGAAGCTATAGTTAAGCAATAACCTCCTCTGGACATAACAAGACTATAGAAATCAATCTCCACATATTAAACACGATCCGTTCATTGATCGCCGCTCAACGCAAGTACCAGGGAATGATAACCTAATGCTGGTCATCCTATATTTCACCCGCATCCAAGGGACCCCAATATTTGCCAAGGGCCGCAGTAATAGTGCTTTCGCACAATCCCTTCTGGCCCCACTGACCTGAAATTGAAATTCCCTGTCCCTTCTAAGAGGGAATGTCTCAAAGTCCACTTTGAAACATTAAAGTTGAGTCAACGACGCCGCCCGATGTTTTCAAGTTAGCAAGAACGTTACGAGGTGCTTCTATAAATAGGTACCTATAGTTTGTTTCATAACTTGCGTATTGTGGCTTTGAATTAGAAATTTGTGACAGGGTTCAATGAGATGAATATACGCGGGATGGAGCGTGATGGACTATAATTCCAGCTAGAAGAAAAATAGTAGGTATATTAATTTACTGGGATGTTCCGTTATACATATCGACGGGTGAAAGGCTATTTGTATTAAGCGACATTTTTTCGAATTTTACAGGAGAAGCAATCAAAGTTGAAAATTTCAGAAAAAAAATCATAAAAATAAAACAAATGGTTTATTTTATAGAATAGTGCCAGCACTGGATTTCATTTTGCATGCTTCAAAATCAGTTTAGGTGTTATAAAAAAAAACCTATTATTTCCTAAAATAAACGTCGCTTCATACAAAGTAGCCACTTTTTAGAGTCAGGATAATTGTTTTAACGAACACCAGGTTCCGCTTGCAGAAGCAGGTAAAATGGTTGAAGTGTATCGATGGTTATCTTTCAGAGTAAAGCTAAATGAATCAAGCGTCATGTCACAAGCCAAACGGTGCAAAGCAAATTAGTTTATATGCCTTATTTGTAAAAAAATAGGGGAAGTTCATATTGATTGAAGACACATGCTTATTAATAACGGGATTGTTTGAAATCACAGATTTTTCACGAATTATTTAGATGTAGGCGGTTGATACTCCAGTATTTAGAGATATGAATCAAGTCTACAAGTAAAAAAAAAAAAAAGTAAAATTATAAATCAAAAATGTTTTTACTTTTCGCAAAAGTAAACAACTTCAGCTTTATTTTGGTTTGGTTTAGGAACTAAGTATGTAAATTATTAATTATTTTACCAAACTGGCACCTGTAACAATAATAATTATAACTAATCAAATCACACTTAACTTCCGTAATTTAAAACTTTACTAACAAAGTACTTATCTTGTTTTTCAAAAGCTTAATTATAATAATTGTTATTACAAGTAAATCTGGCCAACTTTGAATATAAGAGCATATAAGAAAAAAAATAGAATTTAACTAGCCAAGCTTTCCTACGGTTATACTTTAAATTGGCAACATTTTTAGTCGATGAAATAGTAGTAGTAGTATGTATCTATGTTTAGGCAGAATATAATTATTATAATCAAAGTTAGGGGTGCCACTTGATTAACTATCTATCGAATGTCATTTCATTGAAATCTATTCATAGAATATTCAATACTAATTCTTTCTCATTACTTATTAAAACAATTATTAGAACAGCAGTACAAGAAATATTATTTGCTTAAAAATATATTTCATCAACTATTCATGACACAGAAAAACAAAACATCGCTGTTTATATCTTATAAAACACCAGAAAATAGGTTAGATTAGAACTATCACTTCAAAAAAAATCGCCACCAGAAAAGTAGGTTAGGTTAGAACTGTGACCAAAAAAATAAACCGGTACCAGAAAAATAGGTTAGGTTGGAACCCAGAACCCAACAAAAATAAATCGCTTTCAGAAAAGTATGTTAGGCTAGGTTAGAACTGCGACCCCAACAAAAACAAATCGCTACCAAAAAGTAGGTTAGATTAGGCTAGAACTGCGACCCCAACAAAAATAAATTGATACCAGGAAAGTAGGTTAGGTTAGAACTGCGACCCCAATAAAAATAAGTCGCTACCAGAAAAGTTGGTTAGGTTACGTTAGAACTGCGATCCCAACAAAAATAAATCCCTACAAAAATAATGTCCCGATAAAAAAAACATTCAAAAAAGTATGAAATAATAAAATATGAAATGAAGTTCTGCCAAATAAACTAGAAATTAAAAATCGTTAATTTAAAAATACTTATTTTAATCATTCGAGGTAATGAATATTCGATAAAATGAAAAAATAGGAAACATTGACTCTTAACTGATATTCGATTAAAAGTTTGTCGACATTTCAAAGGCAAACTCAAAGTTAACTAGATTGACTGCAAGTATTATGGTGTAAATATAAAAAAAAATTGAAGAACCTGTCATCTTTGTGTTAAGTTTATATGAACAAAAATACAAGCCGACCATTTCTTTTCGGCTTTTTATTAAAAGTTTGCATTTATAGTTTCGCTTCGCTTATAGTTTCGCATATCAGTCACGCCGACGAAGGAGTAAAAAAACAAAAATAAATTTTTTTTCGTTGCCTCCCATAGACGTAAAGAAGGGGTGTTTTTTTTCTATAGTGTGGGTATCGTTGGATTGGTCTTTTAAAACCATTGGGGGTTGCCTTAACAATTTTTCGATACACTTATCTTTTTGCAAAATATTCAACAAATTGCGAATTTTCATTAAAGTCGAGCGTCCCCCTCCTCTAAAATCTAAACTGTTGAGTGAAAATTTTGGAAAAATTCAGTTTGGTAGTAAGTACATCAAATTTACAAGGAAAATTATAAGGGCTAAGATTGCTTGAGACTTAGTAGTAGTTTAAGAGTAAATAGCATTTTTTGTTATCAATGTGATCTACACATAAGTTTTAAATATTCTTGATGAAAAACCTCTCGGTATAACTATCTCGTTCTCGGTATCGCACATTTTCTTTAGGTCATTTTATTTAACCTTAGTTATAGAGAGAGATGTTTTATACTTTGCATTATTAAGCAATTTCGGTTTAGAAATAATAGGGATAAATTCTTCTACAGTATTTCCTGTCATTGTGTATTTAACCGTCATGACATGAAGTTAGGGTAAGTGAAGTTAAGTTTTATGCTTTAACCTACACAACATATTTTTATCCATATTGATTTGTATAGGTTTAAATAACTTTAGTAAAATATTTCAACGCTTGCAATGACTAGCTAGGATAAAAAAAATCGGATATAAAATGCTGAAGCAACATCGTTTTCTAAATTTGACATCGTTTAAAAATGGTTCAAGCGATATGTGGTATGAAAATTAGGTGAGAACAAAATGGTTCAAGTGACATGCTTTATTTGTTTTAGGCGCAGGCTAAATGTATTAAGCGACATGTTGGTTGATTTTTTGTGGAAAGCTACATGCTTTAACTGACGTTGTTAGTAAACTTTAAATATAGGAAAAATGTTTTAAGCTACTTTGCGTATTAGTTTAAGGAAGATAAGAACAGTTTAAGCGGAAAACCATCACAGCCTCATATAGCTTAAATCAAATGTTACTTGAAACTGGCAAATTTAATGGCACTTCATACTTCGATGTTCTGAATTAGTCCCCAAATTATGACCGGTTTAAGCGCCAAAAAAGTGCTCAGATCTTTACCAAACCCAGCTCAATCGACGCAGAAAAATCTGCTGATTGCAATGATATATATAACTCAATATCGCCCAAAGTGTCGCTTAATACAAATAGCCTTTCACCCGTCGAATTATTATAAAGTTGTAATGGGAAAATTAAATGCTACTCGCCAGTAGATGGCGTTGTACGTCTTTTTATCAAGGTAACGGCATGTTGCTTTAAAATAGATACAAGATAGATACAATACTACTAGAAAGTGCATACTTTGTTGTACAGCAACTAGCAGTTGGACTGCCGCCATTCAGAAGATAAGAGGTTCATTCTCGTACAATTTGAATTATTAATTTATGTGTATAAAAGTGAAAGTTCAAGCAACAGTATTTAAGAGAATCTAAAATTATCCAATAATGCTTTGTAAAAAACTTGCAGTTGTCTCACAGTATAAGTATAAACAATTACAAATTCAGACCCATGATTAGCATTTCAAATGATAAACAATTAAAAGGAAACGGAAATACCAACCATCAAGCTAAAAATAGTCATCTCAGAAACTTTTATTTCCTCACGCGCAAACAGTAACTTGGCACTGCTTTCAAATCTTTGTACGTGACACTAAGAATTGTACCAGTTAAGAGTCCCGGAGTGCAGCTGTCGAAAATAGATGGCCCTTTTCACTAAGAACTTCTCTAAAGACCAGCACCGCGACGGAAATAGTGTCGACGAAGAAATTGGAATGTGACGATACAACGCTCCTTGCTGTCCACATGTAAAAAAATATATCAAGCCGAGCGCGCAATGGTTAGACAGCTTAATGTCGTTGAAATTTTCACGTGCAATGTTTCTGAAATGTATTTTGAGGCTTTTAGTGGATACGCGGAAAATCTCGTGGAAAATTGAGTAGTACGAGCAAGTCGCGACGCAGCAGGGGTACTACGAAATTCGAAAATCGAAGTTCATCTCGTTCGATCCCTCTGACACTAAGACATACCATTTAATATAAGAGAGCGAGAGGGACGGTGCGATACGGACTTTGGTTTTCGAACTTCGGAGTAGGCCCTCCGGTTTGGTGACGTGTTAACAGTATTTAACGAGTGATTTGACAGTTCTGAATCGCTGTATACATTTGTGAGCGATACTGAATAGATATTTTAGTAGGTAACAATGTATATTTTCGAGAAGCTTGAACCTTGTAACATTTTAAAATCTCTACTTTACAAGTGATATTACATTTTTTTCCTGAGAGTTAGCACCCGAAACATTAATTAATTCTCTTCGATAAATTTTCCGAATAAAAAGGCAGTAACCTTTATTAAGTATTATTATTTTTATTCACATCACCCTACAGCACAACGTCTCTAATTTTTCTCTCTTCTTCTATTTATGATTTTACTGTGTCTGTTGGGATGTAGTGTGTTTTTTATGTAAATTAATGTTTTTATACGCGGTGTTACAGTTACAAGAATACCTACCTGTAAAGCGGAAAGAGGGTTGAATATGCTTTATACTTACACAGTGCACTTAGAATATTTGAAAACCGTAACTCGTGCTGTATGACCTATCTCTAAAAAAATGGATTAAATTTTTCATTGATATGCAAAACCCTATTTTAATAAAATAAAGTGCAAAGAATAATAATAATTATGTGAACTCCGCTTTTATGGAACCCTAGTGGATTGTCAATATTTTTCTTTTTGTAATTTATTATATTTTACGACTTATTTTTAAACACAATGCTATTGGTAATTAAGTAATTGTGCCCTTGCTACTTTAAAAACTAATAAACAACATGAAATGGAACAAAAATTAAATTTATCATGTATAAGAGCGAATGAAACAAACGTCGATTACGATCGCGAGGTTCATTTCCCTAGCTTTCATCTTCAAAATTGCATCCTCAATTTGGGACACCATTCATAGTCTCCATCACCAGAGCGCTTCGAAAATTCATCTCGAAACTTCGCTAAATTGCAGAATCCTTAAATTCCCAGAAATGCACTTACAGAAAATGTCCCCGGCATTTGTTACAAGTATTAGCCGAATCGACCTCACGTCCACATGTCGTCGTCGTAAAATCCGACCCATTCGGCGACAGTGTCGGCCTCGCCCATTCTCGGCCATGACTTTCGGCGACCACGCCGGCTGTCGGCTATTTATTGCTTTTATTGACCGTTAGCGGAAAAATATTAGTAATAATGTTTTTGGAGTATAAGTACTACGTTTGCTCGGGTTTGGAGTGGGGTTTGTGTTATTTGAGATGTTATTGAGACTCTGTTCAAGAATGAATTGCTCTTTAGAACAAGTTTCATAACTAAAGGGTCAAATAAAGGTTCGAATAAACAACAACTTTTTACCTTTTACTCTTCATTTCAATACGTACTCGTACAAGACCACATAATTATATTACACAAACCTAACATCCTAACAGTAACAGACACTATACAAAGTAGGGTTCGTCATTGGATTTTTATAAACCTTTAATAGCATCTCCCTACGCGTAAATCTAATAGATTTTTATTTTCAACGTTTTATGAAAGTGCATCTGAAATTTGCTACGAACTGTAGGGCAAATAATATCGTGATGATTCCTACACCAACCTACGAAGCAATTCAAAGTATTTGTAAAGTTTCCGATCCGGGCTGGGCTCGCATGGGTCCTACGGTCCAAGCCCTCCCATTTAAAGAGGAGGCCTGTACCCAGCATCTGGACATAATAATATAAGCTGGGTTGATGAACTGTGGACATGACAAAATGTCTTCCGCCCGGAAGGTACAGTCGTTTCTTTTCCAAACACTTTTCGAAATATTTAAACGTTTTCAATTAAAAATCTTTTTGATTTATCTCCCTTAAACACCTTTTTATGATTAAAAAATAGGAATAAAACAATGAAAGTATTCTTTTTCAAACCTCAAAGGAAACCTTCCTTGACAGGAGTTATAAAAAATTATTCATTCGGCAGAAGAGGGCGAATGAACGAAATGCTTTACGTTTTTACTTGTCTTCTACGTGTTTTTCTTAATTACAATTTGAATTAATCTTTCGTGTTTATTTTTCTACATTAATTTTCGTTTGGCAAATTGTTAGCACCATAGATGCGAAAGGAAATATGTTTGTCGGTGTCTTCACGCTTAAATAGCTGAACAGATTGAGATGAAATTAAGTATAAGTAATGTTTTAAGCCCGGGGAAGGACACGAAATCTGATACTGGTGAATGAAGACGGCGATGAATATTTTCAAAATGTACACAGATTTTTTTAACTTATTTTCAAAAGCTAGACCTAATGATTTACCTATGGTAAAAGTTTAACCTAACCAACAAATAGTTATAAAACCCCCGACTTTATCACTTCAAAGTTCAATATCTCAAAAACGGCTAAATTTTTAAGAACCTTGTCTAAGAACCATTGCTAGAAAACCAGATTTAAAATAAAAAAAACGCATTCAAATCGGATTACCCGTTTACAAGCTACGGTGCCACAGACAGACACACAGACACACATAGCGGTCAGTCTTATAACACCCCTCTTTTAGCGTCAAGGGTTAAAAATAGTAGAAGCTAATTTTAAAGCCCTTCTAAATGCTAACGTTTGTGAGTAGGTATATTATACTTGTGCGTGCATCTGTTTATTACTTTTGGACGCTAAAACTGATTACAAATAAAAAAACCGCATTCAAATCGGTTTACTCGTTCACGAGCTACGGTGCCACAGACAGACAAACATAGCGGTCAAACTTATAACACCCCTGTTTATGCGTCGGGGGTTAAAAACACATGAAATTAACAGACAATAAGGGAAAAAAACGTACAAAATTGAACTTCTTATTCCTTAATGGGATCTCATTAAGTCAACGTGGGTACATGTTTTTCTTTTGTTTTATGTGGTATAAAAATAAATAGGTGGGTACTTATTGTGTTGTACTGTACCTCAAAAGTTTCACAAGCTTCTAGTTACATTTTGATGTTAATAAGACATTAATCCCAGCTTTACGGAATATCGAAGTAGGTTAAAACTTCGCCTCAGGCATACCCTTTGTAGGCCTCATACCTACTTGGCAATTACTCGTAAAGTAAATTCTCAAATTGTTATAATGTCAATGTTAAATCTAACGAATATTCGCTCCGAAACGATAGCCGCCTTTGCTACTTTGGAATTATTTCTCTATGAATCTGTGTTTTTTGTTCTGCTCACCATACTGGCACTACACTGGTATGCCCTATTGCTCGAAGTTACAAGTTACAATTTACAAGATGCATTGAAAATTGCAGTATGATTTTGCAGGTGGTAGGACCTTGTGCAAGGTCCGCCCGGATTGCTACCACCATCTTGCTCGCTAATCCTGCCGTGAAGCAGCAGTGCTTGCACTGTTGTGTTTCGGCGTGGGGAGTACGACAGCCGGTGAAATTACTGGCACTTGAGGTATCCCATCTTAGGCCTCTAGGTTGGCAACGCATCTGCAATACCCCTGGTGTTGCAGATGTTTATGGGCGGTGGTGATCTCTTACCATCAGGAGACACACTTGCTCGTTTGCCACCCAGTCGCAAAAAAAAGAGACTACCGCTTGTAAATTGTAACATGTAGCTTCGTGAAATGGCACATAGGCCCCTAATTAAAAAAAGTTACCAGTGCTACAATCCATACTATAATATTATAAATGCGAAAGTGTGTTTGTATCTTTGTCCGTCTTTCACGTCGAAACGGAGCGGTGGATCGACATGATTTTTATCATAGAGATAGTTTATGGGCCAGAGTGACATACTTTTTATCCGGAAAAAATGCACAGTTGCTGAGGGAAACTGCCCACATGGAAAAACATCTAAGTGACGCAAAAATGTTAGTTAAAGCCTAAAACATACAAAAACAACGCACAATTTAATAAACGCTTCAAACAAAAACGGCTAAAGTGTGTGTAAGAGACACATTAAACATTTACCAGTTTTCGTGTATGAGGATCGCTTTGAAGTCGTCGCCGTCTCGTTATCATTGTATGCGGGACATGCTTTGAGTCTTCGCCTCGTCGGTAGATGGCACTGTATGTTACGCTTTGACGTTAGAAGCGTTTTAAAATGACTGAGTTATAATAAGGGCTTGTTACGTGACTGATATGTACGATTGCGTCCTACTAAATAAATAGAGATAGGAACATGGTAACCTAACACTTAAAGTCAACGGCCGCTATGAATTAAATCGTGACACATTGCAAAACTATGAAGTTTCCTTATGTTTCTGAATATAAAAATATGAATCATAGACAAAAATGCAATGGTTATTTGCTGCGTGCGACAAAACAGTAAGGACAGCATTTTATTTTCAATGGTTGACATTAACAGTAATCAGTAACTTCATAGTTGTGCAGTGTGTCAGGATCCGTGGTCAGGATTGTTCTTAGCGGCCGGGCACTATAAGGTATCAGTTATTTAAGAGAGAGAGAGAGACAGAGAATCGCAAAAAAAGGGTGTTATAACGGATTAACCCATTTTGCTGCGGGATTTAGGTACCGCACTTTAGTTGGCAAAAACGGTTCCCTATAGAAACACTTTGTTGTCCGTTTGTCTGTGAGGACCCTTTTTCTCAGGAACACGCGGAGGTATCAAGCTGAAATGAATATGAAATACTAAAGTCTAGTACCTACTCATCGGAGAAGTGAAAAGTCAAATTTCTAAGTCAACGCATTAATATCTATAATAACCTTACCTAACCAACAAAAAGTTGGAAAACCTTTGTCACTTCAAAGTTCAATATCACAAAAACGGCTGAACCGATTTAAATAAAACATGTCTAAGAACCATTGCTAGAAAACCTGCTTTCAATTAAAGAAAGCCGCATTCAAGTCGGTCTACCCGTTTCAGAGGTACGGTGCTACAGACAGACACACAGATACACATAGCGGTCAAACTTATAACACCCCTCTTTTTGCGTGGGGGGTTAAAAACCATCTAAAATGACCCCACACTGCGTACATTTTGGTTACGACAGGGTTTCCGCTAAAACTCGATATTCATAGATACCTTCGTTCATAGATATCTACAAATATTTACAAAACCTTTGTTGACCAATGTTCAATCGAAAGCTTAGCTTTCATTTATGAGGGGGTTATAGTTTGACCGCTATGTGTGTCTGTGTGCCTGTTTGTGGCACCGTAGCTCTTAAACGGGTGGACCGATTTGAATGCGGTTTTTCTATTTGAAATCAGGTTTTCTAGCTATGGTTCTTAAGGTGGTTTTCCACCGGCGAGGCGAGAATTGAAATTTGTATGGCAGCGCCCGCGGCGGCTCGCGGCGGGCACGCGAGGACGCATACAAATTTCAATTCGATCTCGCCTCGTCTCGTCTTGCCTCGCCGGTGGAAAATCACCATTAGACATGTTTTTTATCAAAATCGGTTTAGCTGGCAAATAAATCAATCTTCTTCTTCTTCTTCAAAGTCGAGGATTTTCCAACTTTTTGTTGGTTTATTTATTTATTTATTTCATAAATAAATCAATTATTGTGTTTGAAATTACGGTTAGGTTATTACAGCTTTTATTTAGTGTCACCAGTCCCGATGTTTGTCTATAATCAAATCTTGCAAGTTAAATTCGACCAACTTCCAGGTGTCGGATAGTCTTGAAATTTAGCATACTTATGTAAATTGCGTGACAATAATAATAATAATATGGCAGTGACATCCTGGTAGTCCAGCCAGGATTGTCTCCGCAGGACGGAACTCTTCATCGGCTAATGGCATCGACTTGGAATTTGGTATGCAAATGTAGCTTGGGTGACAATGCAAGTATAGTCAACAAAAAGTATAGTCAGTAAAAGAAACTTGGATTAAAAATGTTTTCTTTTACAAATACTTATATGAGACTAGCTTTTGCCCGCGGCTCCGCCCGCGTGGTATTCGGTTATCGCGCGCTGTTCCCTCGGGAACTGTGCATTTTTCCGGGATAAAAAGTAGCCTATGTCTCTCTCGGGCCCATAATCTATCTCTATGCCAAAAATCACGTCGATCCGTCGCTCCGTTACGGCGTGAAAGACGGACAAACACACAAACACACTTTCGCATTTATAATATTAATATGGATATTGATGTTTGAAATGACAATATCGGGTTTTCTAACTTTTCTATTAGTAAGTTGTTTCGTTTATTATTCTTTCTTTGACGTATAGGTATTTAATTTGCAAGTAAAACATCGTCTAGAGTTACAGCAGTTATTTTAACTCGGCCAGTGGACAATCTACCTAATTTCCCATCCGCTAGTAAAATAGTGTTAATATTTTATAAAACCGCAGCATGTCAGCTCATAGGTGGTATAAGTTAGAGGAGTCAGGTTACGAAGCTCGTACCATCAACCGTCATGTGTCAAGTCATTTATACTTACGAAAAACATAGGTTTGTCTGTTTTTTCTCTCTGTCTTTACACAGCCTTTCTACTCGCAGGCTATGTAAAGTGATAATTTTTACATCTTGCATTTGTTTTAAATAGAAAACGACAGCTAAGATTAGACGAATTAGTGTTAGTTTCCTTAATTAAAATCTTATTGGCATCAAAGTTCGTTCGTCTATTTTGGTCGGCTCGGCGCAGTGACTAATATTGTCTACTCGTAACGCACTCAGAATCAAAATCGCTTTCATTGCTTTTCCTGTCACATGAGAGTAAAAAGAATTGGCGAATGTGATCAAACGTGCCCGTCCCTTACACAATACGTAAACAACGTTCCTTACACAATAGGTCTGTCTTGAATTACAAAAATATTAGACTAAATTGCATCTAACACTTCTAACACATTCTTTTTACTTCTCTCTATGTATATGTATTTTTATTTTTATGTGCAATAAAGAGCTTACATACATTTTACTGTTATTGTAAATTTAAAAGTATGTTATTATGTCGTGCGTGTTAAAAGTACCTAATAGTTAACCGCTGTCGCTTATAACTTGTTACCCGAAACCGTATATTCTAAACTCCAGTTCCTATGCGGTTAGAGTAAAATACACGTTAAGGTGTAACTTCCAAAGCTCATTTTCAAATGTATGAAAGCTATACCGTTTGTTATGTTTATTTTATACTATGTATATGAAGTTTGGGCACTAAGTTAATTTTGCTTTATAGCTTGAGATGATTAAAGTGTTGTGACTAAGCAAGCTGCAAATGATTATGATATTTATAATTGTATACTAGTGATTCTATGAGCTATAGGCCTCGCAAAACGGCTGAATCATTATATTTTTACGTCCTCAAGCTCGTTGCCATTTGGAAATTCAAAAAACTGAATAGACAAAGATTCGGTTGGAAAAGTAACCTTACTGCGAGATGTTGCATTCAAAGACATTTAACTCACTCATTTTAATTTTTAAAAAAGTTGAAAATAAATAATTCTAATTTTTAATTTTTAATTTTAATTTTTTTAACTCACGCTTTTTTCAGTCTCCATTTTGCCCAATGAAAATGCTCACTCTTATTATTTATTTATTCAATGCTAAACATATTTAAAAAATCAAAAACCCGACTGTCTTAAAAAAACTTAAATCTAGAATTCTAAAACTCTGTTAAGCAATTTAAGGTTTTATAATCAGAACCCATTTAAAATTGTGTCCGGCTCTAAAATTTTCAGGTTATGCTACAAAGAAAACCAAAAAAATAGAGTATATGTCTATTTCTTTGGTACAAAATTTTGCCCTCTCTTCATACAAAATTACTTCATATAGCATACATTTGACGGCCAGGTTTTTTGCCGCTAAGTACCTGTATAATACATACATGCGCTCGCAAAACATATCCCTCCTCCAGCCGTCAGGTAAATAGAACCTATTTTTATATTAAAATAAAGTAATGTAAACATTCCTATCAAAATTTCAATACAAGCGTTCAATTTATCAACGTTGCAGCAAAAATATCATCATATTTATCGACGACGAGGATTGCTTCAGTTTGCAGTAAACAAAACCGATATTTGCCCGGGAAATGTATTCAAGTAATACCGCACATTGACCTCAAACCGTGATGAGATATCCAATACATCTCTTGCTTCTGAATCCGGCAAAAACCAGCGTTAAAAGACCCCCGTACCCCTTAAGGGGTGATGAACTGAGCTGTTTTTTGTTACCGCTGCGTTAGTGTTGTCCCACTTGATCGTTGAATCTATATTAGCGTGAAAAGGATAGTTGCATGCTGGCCGGGAAATTGTTTTGATGATTTTCAAATCGAGGGTTTGTTGTAATTTTATCGAAAGATACGTAACTGGTATTGTTAGGATTTACTAAATACGCAGCACTTGGAAAGGCGATAAGGGCGATTAAATTATTTAAGTGTTTTGTGGAGCTATAGTGGCCATATTGACCTTAAAATAGCGCCACAATGACAGGTCTTTTACCAAGTTATCAGTCCACAAATGAAAATATGGGCTTTACACATACCTAGCATTTTTATTGCAGGCGTGTGCATTCGTTATAAAAGTCATGGCAAAATTTCAAACGAGATTTGGCGCTAAGATTCAAAATCTCAGAGGTACGAGCCCGGGCATGAACTCATGATCCTCTGAGAAGCCATAGTTCAAACTACTGCGCAACCAACACTTAGACATAAACCATTTATTCCGTTTTAGTTTGGACAAAATTGTGTTACGTCAGTCTGTCGTCCGTCGTCCGGCTGCCCCGCTGTTTTCCGTTATAGGTCACATTTCTCAGCTAGTTCTTGTCATATTTTGTGAGCAGCTTCGATAGTTAAGCTTTTTTTTACAAGGAGAAGAATGTCTTTAATAAATAACACGTAATATATACAATAATTAACAAAAATAAATAAAAATAGAACTATAACTAGAACTTAAATCCTAAAAGTCTATATAGATGAGTATTTTTTATGGATTTTTTGTCGATTAAATTTATGGATTTTTTCAACAACGTTCTACAACTCATGGCGGTTGAAACTATAAAGACAGACATGCAGGGACAATTCCCATATCCGTAGCCATTTTGAAGAATAATGGTTTTGATAGGTATAGAAAAGTTTAGACCAGGTCAAATAACAAGTGAGTAGAATTAGAGCTACCGCCAAGTGGAGAGGTGGAAAGTCAATTGTCACCTGCATGCAGCAAGGTGGTATTATTTTTTTAAGACTATCGGGTTTTTTATTTTATATTTATACTTTTGCATGCTCCTGTAAAATTGGCGGGTTTAAAAGTGTCATAACATAATTATACATTGAAATGGGGTAATTATTAAACATTTTATATTTGATAACCATAATACAATTAAAAAAAAAATCACCCTCCATATTTTTTGATGTGCGCCATATTGAAATATTATATACCTTATCACTTTGACAGTAATGACGAATCTAATAATACCTCATTCATAATGTTACAATCCGTCTAGCCGTTTAGGATTGAGAGAGAACCAAAGGAATAGACTTACATACGTTAGAAAAACAGCATTCCTTAGAGCAGTCGGGTAAGAAAGTCAACCAAACAGTCATACAAAAAGTTAGATTTTAATATTATACATGCTTCAACATCAACTTATTTAAACTCCACGAGAACTCAAGTGAAAAAACTAACATCGTCGCAAGGGTCTCCATCTCTGGTTGTTGCCCCTGACATAACCAGCTACAGTTGACCCCCCCTCTTTGGCAATCCTAAGCTACTTGAAACGTAAATAAGCTCTCTAATACGACTCTGGGGAGGTCACTGTACGTTGGACGGCCACAAAGGGAGTTATATGCGTAAAAATATGGGATATACGTATGTATGTATAGATGAGGGCTATGTTTCCTGTTATAAGTCATCGAGGCGTTTCGTTGAATCGCTTCAGTGGGCTTCGAAGGATTTATGCGTAGATAGGCATTTTCTTAATGTAGATACTAATTAGCATTATACACTATTCGAGCGAGCGCATAACGCAAGCGAGCCTAAGTTGTAAGGGGGAAATTAACTTCGCTACCCGCCGTTAGATGGCGGTGTACCTCTTTTGTGTCAAAGTAACGGTATGCCGCCTTGAAATGGATAAAAAAATGTCCGAAGGTCACTGCGCCATATAACAAAGTTAGATTAGACTTGTGTGAACCGTAATTTCATTCGCATACCGGGTGTGGCCTGTAATACGAGCAAAAAATTAAAATGAACAACATTAGTTCAGCGACTTTTAAAACTAATGGAGTCTTTGAATTTTCCCTTTTTCATGCAAATTAAATACTGCTATCAATGTACGCTATCCCAGAATACAACTGACGTCGCCTGTCACGCTAGAAACATCAAGTATTGCTTTACATTGCTTCTTCGAATAAACTTAAAAATGTACTAAAAATTTTAAAAAACTAATTATTTTAAAGTCGCTGAACTAATGTTGTTCAGTTTGACGAGTATGATCTATGTTTTAATTATTTGCTCATATTACAGGCCACACCCGGTATAAACACCAAGGGGTTTCTAAAAACTTTTCTGCATCATGTCGCACCGCCCAAGCCACCAATGAAATTAAGAACCCTGTCGCCCCAACACACGAGTGATATTATCTCCTCGCTTGCATTCACAATTCGTATTACATTAAAGCGACATGATACAAGCCACAGAATTAGTAATAAATGGAAAAGAAAGATCGTGTACTTTTTTTGCACAATCAATGTCGGTCATTTCCGTGGCTTCTACTGTAACTGAGCACAGATTTTTTTGTGTTTTCATAGACAATTAAGATATTTTATTGATCAAATAAATGTTTTTTTAAGATTGTGTAGTTGAACAGTTAAGTTCATTACAGCTGAGCTGGTGGAATCCCTTTTATGTATGTATGTATGTAAACTCTTTATTGTATCAAAGACAAGAAACTTAAGACTGAACATAAAGGCGGACTTATCCCTTTAAGAGATCTCTACCAGTCAAACTTTGAGTTGATAAGAGGAGTCAATCAGTTAGTGTCCGACAAAGAGTGAGTTTAAGAGTCAAAAATATACTTTTAAAGCCCTTTTAAATGCTGAAGTTTGTGAGTTGGTACATTTGTGCGTGCATCTGTTTATTAGTTTTTGACGCTATGAAATTAGATAACCCTAGATAGCTGGACGTCCCACTAAATTCATGTAAATCCTGATTTTAACCTAGTGGGTATTTACCATACCATAATTAAACACCACGATGAGGGTAATTTAAGAAAATTCCCGCGAGAATTTTTGTTTAATCCCAAAATGTCAACTTAAATGATAGTCTAATGGTAAAAGCAAGATTAGTTATGTATGTAGGTATGTATGTAAACTCTTTATTGTACAAAAAATTTTTGGATAAACACTGTTATTACCGGGTGTGGCCTGTAATACGAACAATAAATTAAAACATAGATCGTCCTCGTCAAACTGAACATCATTAGTCCAGCGACTGTTAAAAATAATGGAGTCTTTGAATTTTTCCTTTTTCATACAAATTAAATACTGCTATCAATGTACACCATCCTAGAACACAACCTGATGTCGCCTGTTATGGTACAAACATCAAACATTTTGTTTTACATCGCTTCTTCGAATAAACTTGTGTAATAAAAATTGAAAAACTAATTATTTTTAAAAGTCGTTGAAGTTCAGTTTGAGGAGTATGAACTATGTTTTAATTATTTGCGCATATTACAGGCCACACCCGTTATATTATACCATAAGATTACATTGTAAGTTTTATAGTGTTGTATTTGTTGGCAAATCAATAAATAAAAAACAATTAACAAACTTTGAGATAGTCAAAGTCGTTGGTAAATGCTAAACTTTTTTTTCATAAATTCTAGGAGATTACTGTACTTGATAATGAAACATAACCGTTTTTGAACTTCGTTACAGACTGCACTGTAGTTTTACATTTATTATTGTTTTTTAGCCTTATGCGGTCGTAGTTTTAGCTCACGTGACGCTTCTATTCGTCTTTCTAATTCTGTGGTACGCACGTGGAGCGCAACAACATAAAATAAACAGGTATTTTTTTAAATATGGCAGTAACCAGAGTATGTAGGTGTAATAACTTCGTTGGCATAAGTTAGCGGGGAAAGGAATTTATTAGGAAGGAGTTTCTCCGCTTTGTTTACAAGATGTACTACGGTTTTGCACTGTTTGTTGTTTTTAAATTATGGTTGATGTTTAAATTTAATGTGTTTTTATGTATTGTGTCGTGTACAGTAAAAAGTCTTAATATTGTATGTGAAGCAGCCTTTAGAGTGATTTTAAATGGTTTTGTTCCGCGTACCTTGATTTTGAAGTGAACAACTGCTTTAAGTATCCCATATTTACTTCAAAGTTCATTGTTTTTGAGATATTTGGCATAAAGTGTTTTTTCAGACAATGTTTAAAAAAATCATACAAAATTAAGTATTAATTTATTTCAAAATCCGGTAGACAAAAATGGAGATAAGATTGGGGAACCCATAGCCGTTTGACTTATAATTCTATCTGTAGTGTAAAAGTAGGAGATACGATTCAAAACTTGTCAAAAATCGATGAAAACCTCGGGTAGCCCCTTAAGCTATAACAAGCACTTATGAATGTCAAAAACAATCTACCACTGGTTTGATAATACCTCTCTTGAGAAGAACCCGGCGAGACTCAACCAGGTTTTTTAACAGATTTACACGTTAAATTATAAGTATTTATCACAATTACATTTTTAACACAGTATAGATTATAGATTCGCTAATTAAACTAAGAACAGTGGGAGGTACATGGGCTGTGATGTGTGGGATGTTAATAATCAGTAATCAGTCATTTATTTGCTCAAACATGGTACAACGAAGATGGTTTACATACAATATATTATAGTGCAACATGTTTTGTCAGAAAGACATGTAAAATATTTTTAAACTTAGCTATGTGAAAAAGCTAATGACGGCTAATTTTATTTCCTTACTTGTTTTGATTTATTTTGCTTAGTCGTGGAGAGCATCTAAAGCTAAACTAAAGACGAATAAATGTAATCGTATGTATGTTAACACAATATCTAATTACTTAGTAGAGAGGTTTCATTAATAATTAAGTAATACTTAGGAGACCGACTCAGTATACAAACCTAGTTAGTAATGTATCAGTCAGTACTACCCACTACAGCAAAATAATTTTGACCGAATCTTCTAGTATGTATTAGTGTGTACCGATACCGAAACATAGATCGTCCTCGTCAAACTGAACAACGTTAGTTCAGCGACTTTTAAAAATAATGAAGTCTTTGAATTTTCCCTTTTTCATACAAATTATTACCATCCTAGTATTATTATTATTATTATTAGTATTAACCATCCTAGAACACAACTGACGTCTCTTGTCACGCTACAAACATCAAGCATTTTGCTTTACATTGGTTCTTCGCATAAACTTAAAAAAATAATAAAACTTAAAAAAACTAATTATTTTTAAAAGTCGCTGAACTAATGTTGTTCAGTTTGACGAGTATGGTCTATGTTTTAATTATTTGCTCGTATTACAGGCCACACCCGGTATAATAATATATAATGTGTATTTATTTACAACTACTATAATTTAAGTTTTTATTTATTTATTTAATATCAACAGGTGATACAGATGTGCGCAACATAACTAGCCACTATTGAAAACCCCTTATGGGTTTTTGTAATAGCTGGCTGGCGTGTCATCATCGGTCTGTTATTATTATAATTTTAAGTTTCACCTCTTTTAGCTCTCTATGACGTGGCTACTCTTGTGTCTGCTGTCTTACGAAGTCCTATTAATCTTTCAAAGGATAACTAGCAGTCTTAAAGCAAAAAAGAACAAGGTAAAACAATGGTCACCTGCTATTATTATAAATGCGAAAGTTTTTCAGTATATGTATGTGTGTGTGTATTTTTGTTTTTCCACGCTAAAACTTTTGATGAAATTTGCTAAGGTAGCTGAACATCTGGAATAACACATAGGCTACTTTTTATCCCGATATTCCCACGGGATCGGGATAAAATTTTGAAATCTCATGCGCTGGGTCACGAAATCACGAAACGACGAGTCACGATTCGCAAAATTTGGGTCTGTTCTTTATTATACGACGTCAATCAACATCACAATGCAATTTTTGAGAATACCCGAGGAAGTTTAGTACAATAGGAAGTACCAACCCTTACTTTTTGTAACAATGTTATTTATAGTGAAATAAACATTTTTTATATTTTTCATTTTCAATCTCGGCATTGAATTGAAATTCAACTGTTAAACCAAATTACTTACGCGTACGAAGCTGCTAGTTCTCCTGCTACTAGTTCTTCATAATAACCCTGAAAATGATACGTGGCCTTCTTCAGAGGGGCATAAACAAGGCAAATAACACATCATGATAGTGTTATGACTGTTTGTCATATCGCGAGACGCTTAATGGGACGAACTCACGATATGTTAGTTTTATACAGCCCGACTTATTTACACATGACAACGCCCGGAGGCAGCCTTCAAAAGGCTTTTTCTGTGACGTCGGTGAGTTTTATGTGGGCTTCTGCTCAGTATTTAAAGGTGAATTGAACGGAAATAGACAAAATCGGTCATAGAAGCCTATCTATGTTTTTTCACTTGAAAAAAACCAGCTGTCTTAAAAAAACTTTTTAAATACAAAAAAAAACAAATGTAAGTAGTAGTAGTCTAGAACTTGTCATTTAAAAAAATCCCGGTAATTGGAATTTGGGGAATTGTCTCAGTTCATTAATATGGACCTCCGAAAAGTAACGCCCGATTCAAAAAAATATTATTTACTCTACTATTTTGAACATGAAACTACCGAAAGGCTCACTCATTTAGTCGCGCGAGCAGGGCGGTGGCACGCAGTGCGCGTGTTGCAGCAGCCGCCGAGTCGCGTTGCTCCTAGAAGAAGGGTTATGAATTAGCTAAACTCGATTTCAGACGTGAGTTATTCGCTTTGTTATCATTTAAATTTACTTTACGTACACCCATATAGTAAATCCTCAATTATGCGTTCAAAAACCATAGCTAATGACCATGACATAGGTAATGATAATTGATTCTATTATGAACACGGCTGTATCGTAATGAGATTTCATACATCATTACAGCACGGGGTGGAGGGGGCGCCATGACCACGTGCAGCAGCAGGTCGTCGCGCGCGCAGCGGGCGCAGCTCGTGGGGCAGACATACCTAACTAGTTCTCGTTAATGCAGGTCATTCTCAATGGTTCTTGAACACATGATAGAGGATTTAATATATGGATATAGATAAAATATTGTATGCAACTGTACGTAATTAGGCCTGAAAATACTCATGTGACCCTATTATGAAACTCGGCTATGCATCGTTTCATAAACCCACACTCGTGTTTTAAGGCCCCTATTACGATACAGTTGCATAAAATACTATTACTCCAATATAGTCCTAAGTCAACAAAATAATTTTATACCTTTAACTACACGTGAGGTTAGGGCTGTCAATTGCTACCCGCATGCAATATCAGACGAAATTATCTTAGCGTAAACATAGGGGAATTAACTAATACCATGTACCTACGAGTATATGCGATGAACTTCGATGGTGTGTGTCTGTGTGAAGTTTTCAATCGACACTAGGCCCGCGTGGGTACTAGAGCCAAGTTCTCTCAATCTAAGAGGAGGCCTGTGACCAGCAGTGAGACGTATAAAGACTGGGATGTTGAATGATAACGTTGAAAGCACTTGGATCGGGAACATAACATACACCATAAAATTGCTTCGTAGATGACGTAAAGCTCGTGGTAAAAATTCATGTTACTTCGCACATGAATTTCGAAAAACTCACAAGGTGCAGGCCCGGATTTGAACTCACGATCCTCTGCTTGAGAGGCCTCAGGTCAATCCACTAGGGCCTTAGAATGAAGCCTTTAGAAAAAGCTGAATTCCATCTAAAGAAAGTTTTGTAGTATTCTTAAGGCTGCTGCTCCAGTGAGGCGGAGACGAGCGGAGCTGTGTTAGGAGTTAAGTGATTCGTCACAAACGACTCCTCTCTGCTCCGCTCGTCTCCGCTTGACTGTTTCCATTGAAGCGGTGCGCAGACGACATGTGTATTTGTACCAATATGATTGGTCGATCCCTACACGTCTCCTCTCCGCTGTCTCCGCTCGTCTCCGCCTCAGTGGAGCCGCAGCTTTATATAATTTAAACGAAGACGACGATGTAGGAGTAGCTTTCAGTGATTCCCAGAAGAGTTTAGTAAATACCGGAATATCGATTCGACTCCCAGACCTAATAGCTTAAGCGAGCACACCCGTGAGTAAAGACCAGTTAATTACAATTTTGCGACAACCCTACAACAATTTTAGGTAAACGGCAAACACCGCTGAGCAACTAGAATAGCCTATAGTCCTGTACAAACATGTATTACATAGTTTAAAGTTTAATTTCTTATTTACACTTGTCCGGAGGTGGGGGGGAGGGCAAATGCTTGATGTGCGATGTACTGCAATTGCAGTCATCAGGGTGAATCTTATGTGCACTTACATCATGTTGATATCCCATACATTTGCCAAAGATGTCATAGTAAAATTGATTAGGAAAAGGTTCCACGCTGACAGCGATTCAGTTTCAACTGTGCAATCAAGGTCGAACATATTTTTACATTTTCGAGATTTCTCACATGAAATGGTAATTTATTTAATTTGTGGGTTAGAAAATAGTGAGATGGTATTATAAATATTTACTTTGCACTATAATATTTGGAAAAGTAGCTATATTTAAATCTCTTGACGCTCAAACATTTGAACCAATTTAGATGAACTCTGGTAAGAAATGTGTAAGACCCTGAGAAGAACATAGGATATTATCACGGAAAATAACATAGTTACTAAAAAAAACGATCAACTCACTATTCAGCCAGGAACGATGCGACTGTTTAGATCTTTTCGGAATGTTGTTCTCATAGGTGAGTACGTTCACGACGGACGGTATGTCTCACGAGAATTAAAGTAATATAATTGCATAGTTCCCGTGGTATAGCGTAAAAAGAATTATTAGCAGACAAAGTCGCGGTAGGATCTATTTAGTATGTAGTATAAATTCAATTTGAGCTTACAACATGAATAATTTGAAAACACAATGCCATAATTTCACATTTTTCACGTATATAAAACAATAGTATCAAATATTACATAGTTACAAGAGTTGCAACGATATCTTACTCGTGGGGAATGTTTCGAGTATGGTACAAACTGCTCCTTTCGGAATAGTTGAAGCATTCTAGTACTTTCATAGAATAAAGCTAGGCGTTTAAGAAATGCAACATACCTACTGGTTTAAGGTCTACACTGTCAACACTTCAGCCACTCTAAAATTTTACATTATTGGCTCTGTGCACGACATCAGCGCCACCTGGCGTCCGCAACTATTTTGGCTCTGATGCTCTGACGTTTTGAAATTTCATCGCGACATTGTGACAAAAATCAAACCTATAACGTATTAATTTATAATACAAAATTACTGTGATACCGTGATTTGGGTAGACAAAAGGTTGTGAATTCATTTGTGGTCATTAAAATTAAATGAGGTAAGTAAAATGTATTCAAAAAGTGTTTTATTTTCTTTATGTCAGGGTTTGTTTACTTCATGTTTAGGTGTAATTTTACTGTAAAACGAAAAGATAAAGCTATCTTATTGGTTTCTTTGAATAATAGTAAAATTATATAATTGTTCTTATATCGCTAGTAATAAATTAAATATCGTTTTCAGATCAAAATGAGTATCATTTTGAAGACCCGTTTTGTGTGTATTACTCAATATAAAATTTCAACCACAAATCGTTTCATAAGGATAATTGTTGCTGGACATGTCCGAGATGTAGAGGAATTAAGAACAAAACAGGGACAGTGTTCAATAATTCAAGCTCGCATCATAACACAAACATCTATTACTAAAATTAGGTAGTTAAAGTCTATACAAATTGCTTTGTTAATGACAGATTCATATATGAGTACGACAGATGACAGAGCCTAGATTATTTCTTCTTTTGGCTACTATGAGCGCTGCGATAGATTTCATTACCCCCACCTAGTACTTCGCACCCTTCCAATATCTATCATAAATGCTACACCTATTAGCGACTGTATTATAAACGACTATGCGAACCAAAAAGGTCCTACAAATGAAAAATATGTGAGCGTCAAAAATTCATCCGTTCCTTTGTTCATGGCATTCATTCATCATTGAATTAACGTGTTCCCCACCCAGAAGTATTAGGGAACAATGTCCCCCTCCTAATGCGCGGAATATTTCACGTTCACAACGCGTCAATAATTGTGAAAAATCGTCTCCTCCCCCCCAAATGCCAGGGTTCACGCGGCACGACGATCACAAACTCCCCCAGGAGCCGACGGCACGAAACGGTCTGCTTTTATGTAACGGCCAAGTGTACATTATGTGTCGTGATGAGAACATCATGGAACACTAGTAGGAGACTTGATTATAGTTATACATTATTATATTCTGCACCATCGGAAGTAATTGCTTTTATTTGCCTTCATTGTATTTTTTTTGTGAAGATGAATTTTGTGAAGAGAAATAAATAAAATAATATAAATAAATATCACGGGACAATTCACACCAATTGACCTAGTCCCAAAGTAAGCTTAGCAAAGCTTGTGTTATGGGTACTAAGCAACGGATAAATATAATTATATAGATAGATACATACTTAAATACATAGTAAACACCCAAGACCCGAGAACAAACATTCGTATTTTTCATACAAATATCTGCCCCGACACGGGAATCGAACCCGGGCTCTCAAGCTTCGTAGTCAGGTTCTCTAACCACTAGGCCATCTGGTCATCTAAATGGCGTGTTACAAAGAAATAATTTAAGGGTGAGATCCCTGAGCTGCCAGACATAATTTTGTTTCATTTGAAAATCAAAATCTGACCTCAAAAAATCCCAGAAGTGGGTCTAGACTGCTGTGGGTTTAGAGTACGAGTATTAGATTTGTTTTTGCTATTTTAGTTTTTATTTGAAGGTTTTTGCGACAGTCGGTTTTTTATTTATTACGAAATTAATTTTAATCTTATTCTTCCGTTACTTTGTAGCACAATTGGAATTTATAATACGATATCGCTAGAACAACAAGTACCTAACCGTCGCGGAAGAAAGGACTGAGTGGCAAACACGAACCGGAAGACGAACCGTTCGCAGGCCTCCCTAGTGCGAGGCCTAGTGGTGAACTGACGACATCGCGTTTGCGAGTAATCGTTGGACGGAAGTGGCGAGTCGTTCATTGTGGTATTCTTAGGGGGCGGCCTATGTTCAACAGTGGACGTCTTCCGGCTGACTGATTTTTTAAAACATTTTATAGTAACTCTTCTCTTTCTCTCTCTCTCTGTTTTAGTACTCTTTTGTTTTGTTTTTGTATTATTTTTGTGTTTTATGTACAATAAAGTATTGACATACATACATACATACTTTATATTCCTTAGACAAAAATAGTAGATTGTTTAACAAGGGACTAAAACAAGCCGTGATGACATTAGATGTTTAGCCACCCGAGCAGAATATTACGGTTGTTTAGTCTCGCGTTAAACACTACTTTTTACTATGAATGCGAGGAAAAAAATGTTTTATTCAAAATTACAATATTACTTTTTAAAAACGTACGCTCGACTAATGGTCAGGCCATCTGTTCAAAATTCAAATAGCAAAAAACATTTTTTGCGCGGTTTTCTCTTTTCTTTTATTGTTGTTTATGAAGTGACGCTTTAAAAGCTTGCACATTCAAAAATTGAAAACTATATTAAAACTAATTGGACCATACATAACAAAATGAAATAATCCTTAATATAAATCGTGTTTTTTATATTTATTTTTGCACAGTTGTCATTTTGAGGTTATTTCCACGCCTAAAAATCCTCCATTTATAAACATTTAGGGGTTTATTCCAACGTAAATAAAAAAATACTTTAATCCCTAGAGAATAAAAAGGAGCTTTAGTCCCGATATGCAGAGACTAAAGTAACATTTAAAGGGCATGAGAATTGAAAAGAATATAAAACAGTGCCTTACATAAACTAATTCGTGTCTAATTTGGTTATTTTATGATATACTTATTTCTCGTCACTACAAAATTTCACTTCAGTATGTCATTGCCAGACTTTTTTGTTATAAAATAAGAGCAGGGCGTTCGGTTTTGTGAGCGTTTCAAGTTGGGACATAAATTTTATGACTAACTTACATATAAGCGAGGGAATGGAAGGATGGAAGTGAGTTATTGCAGACGGTTTGTTCTTTAGGAAATTTATAACTTGTATCGAGAATAAATTTTAAGTTTATTTGCGGGCTTTGGAATTGAATAGAACACTTACATTTGTGGGAGGAGAGGAGAATATTGAGTTTTTTGTTTTGCCTCTGTCTGCTTGTCAGTTTACTTTTTAGCAACTCTTCTCAAGAGGGGTAGAGGCGAGACACTTTGTTCGAAGAACTGCAGGTGGAAATGCGGGCCATTGTCTCAATATGTGTGCTTGGGGACCGCGTCTCGGCAAACGTAGTGTAGGACATCTTCCGGCCAGGTGGAGTGACAATCTGTGAAAGCTGGTAGAAGAAAATTAAATATTAATTAACCAATTAACTACTGGATGAACTTGGCAGTTAATAGTTAATTGGTAGTCTTTAGTGGTTAGAGAACTGACTATGAAGCTCCTTGAGGACCTCAGTCCCGGGTTCGATCCCTGGTCGGAGCAGATAATTGTATGAATAATACGCACGTTTGTTCTCGGGTCTTGGACGTTTAATATATATTTAAGTATGTATTTATCGATATAACTATGTTTACCCGTGGCCTAGTACTCGGTGTATTTGAAAGCTTTATTCAGTTTGGGACTAGGTCAATTGTTGTCGATTGTCCTATGATATTTATTTTATTTACTAATAATTAAGCAGACAATTAACTAAATCTATCTTAGTCTGATCCGTAATTGTTATTAGTAATTTCGCTCCCTTTCTGTCTCATGATCATGACATAATTTATCTAATCTCGTTGACTTTGCTTTACTTACAGATTTAATCGGTACTTCAATATTGTTTTCCTTATAAGATGTTAACAAAGTCTTGACTCTTAACCTACATATCCCAGGAAAAACAATAACATCAACGTCAAATCCCGTGGGACAGGCAAGAAAGCTCGTTATCAGCTACCGGCAAATTAAGTAACTCCAATACAGCGTTAATGGGCCACATTCCGAGCGGAATTCCGTCCCTAGGGAGTTCGTGTCCAAACGGCTGACTCAGTACGGTTTCGGATGATTTTAATCCTTTAAGTCCCACTGATGGGCACACACCTTCACTTACAATGAGAGGGCTTGGGCCGCAGTTCTCGAGCGGGACCAGTGGGGATTGGGAACTTCACACACACCATTGAATTACTTCGCAGGTTTGGGCAGTTTTCCTTTCGGTTCAGTTTAAATTGGTTTAAATGCATCACACCTCACCGTAGAATGTTCTCACAGTAAGTGTCATAATAAATTCCCTTGTCAAGCAATGCGATGTCTCTATGACTTTTTCTACGAAAAGGTTCCGCAGTGGATCAGGATTCAGATGGTCCGAGCATACGTCACACAGCAGGGTACAGGCCTTCTCTTAGACCATTGAAATACTTGGCAGGTTTTTGCAGTATTCCTAAAAAAAACCTGCACAAAGTTGCAAAGCAATTCAAAAGTGAAGTTCCCAATTCGTAATGTCCCCGCGTGAGAACTACGTCCCAAGCTCTCTCATTCTGAGAGGAAGCTTGTGCCCAACATAGGCTGAGATGGCGCTTTAAACCATATTGAACTTGAAATATATCATAAGCAAAACAAAACCGGATACAAAGCGCGACCAGTGAAAAAGCATAAAAAACTGACGAATCACACCAAAGAAAATCTCTCTTAAATTCAGTGGGCAGGAGACGCGACAATGGCGGTGAGTTCTTTTTCTCCGTTCAGCAGTAAGTGGGGCAAATTAAGGACATAAAACGTAAATGAGGTCGCGATTTCTGTCAATTGTCACGGCCTCATGACGCGAGCGGCTGGGAAGAATTTTCTCTTTTCATTGCGTAGCCGAGGCAATCGCCGCTTATGGTAAACTGGTAACACACGCAATGAACAGAAAACGTTTGTGCTTAGTCGTAGTTGGGACATCAGTGAGAGATTGTGCATTCAGATTTGATTAACTGCGGAAAATATTGGGAATGATCATTTGTATATATAATATATTATATTGTTTTTCTTTTTCCACAATAATTACGCGTTCAGTTAGGTGGGTGTACACTCACTGGGGTTCAGCTGAATACCAGCGCTGCAGCTCTGGTTACAGGGCTACGGCACATGCTGAGCTGAGTCCTTTTGGCATCGCACTACAGCGCAACGTCTCTGATTTCCCTCTCATATCCTATTCATGTTTTTACTGTTTTTTTGTTGTGATGTAGTATGTCACGTTTTTTATGTCAATAAATGTTGTGAGTTTGAGTTTGAGTATGAGTGTGCGCATATATAAAATAAATAAATATCATGGGACTCTTGACACCAATTGATCCAGTCCTAAACTAAGCAAAGCTTGTACTATGGATATACTGGGCATCGCATAACTTACTTTTATAGATAAATACATACTTAAATACATATAACCCAGAGTTTTAAAGACTTACTAAATCTTACCCTGTATAGAGCTAGCTAGCTGGTCAGAGTTGAATAAGAATTATATGCCTCGCCAAATAGTAGAGCGAAAGGCAAGCAGGGAAAAACAAAAGACAATCAATAATTTGAAATTTTGTGCTTCTGTAAGCGGCAATTTTTTCCCTTACCATAAAGCTCGTGGTAGGTAAATTTACAATGTAATTTCGCACATGAATTTGGAAAATGAGAGGGCAAGTCTAATCACTAGGCCACCACGGTTTTTTTCAGAATGTTTTCATGTTATCGGATTGATATTGGTCTCGGATGCATTGATGATACTGGTGCAAGATCAATTAAGTATAATTGATTTTTTGGAGTCTTTTTGTATTTTTTTATTTCAACTCCAAATTTGTTACTTTTACGGGTGTCCAGCAGTGGTGTAGGGGTTATAGCACGCAGCACGGATTGCTGAGGACCTGGGTTCGATTCCCAGTGCTGGTCTCTTTTTCTGGTTTTTCTGTGCATCCATGTCTCAGTTTGTACTTACAATTAAGTATAAGTAATGAAATTCGAATCCGTTGTTCAATGTTAGATCAGACATTTACTAACGATAAAGTATACTTGGTTTGAATAGGTAATTAACTAAATGTAAACAAACTTCAGCTGCCGGATTTGGTAGGTACATTTAAGGATTTTAAACATTTTACTTATCTATCATTGTGATACAAACTAGACTAGTGTATTTCAATACAGAAATGTATTGATTTAGATAAACCAAACGTTTTGTTTACATTTAATTAAATACCAATCCAAACCAAGTATAGGTACAGCCAAGTGCAAAAATAAGTATATATTCGAACCACTCAAAAATATGTTACTACGGCCTTATGGCGTCGGAATAAGAGTCTGTTGTACTTATTTTTGAATACTGTACTGTACTTATTATCCTTCTATTCGCACGTGGTAACCCTTTAGGCTTGGTTAATTAGAATGATCATTTATCGCTGGCAACTAGTTGCTGACGCGTAATGAGTGTTGCTCGGGTCCCACCACAGTTGCTTGCGGTAGGCCGTGAATTGCGGAGTTGTGACATGACAATTTATTGTGCCAGATAAAACTCTCAGCAGATTTTTGCTTTTATTTTAAGTTTTTGTAGAGATTTAACCGAAATGAAGTGGATTTAGTCATAATATTTGGTAAATATCATCTCGGCTTCTATAGGTACGTCTTACCGCAGGGCACAGGTCTCCTCTTGGAATGATAGAGCTTGGGCTGTAGTTCCCACGTGGTCCCTGTACCGATTGAGAACTTTATTTTTCGGTGAAATTTTTGGTGGTAATGCATACTTACAATACTTAGGGGCTGTTTCACCACCCATTGATTAATTTTATTTGATAAATGTGATGTCGTCTCCGTCTATCTATTCGAAGAAAACAAACCGAGACGGCATCACATTTATCCGTCAAATAAATTTAATCAATGGAGGGTGAAACGGGGGGTTAGTATGAAATCGAAAAATTACATTTAATGGTGATTTTCACCGGCGAGGTGAGACGAGACGAGGCGAGACGAGAATCTAAATTTGTATGCATTCTCTCGCGGGTCGCCGCCGGGCGCTACCATACAAATTTCAATTCTTGTCTCGCCTCGTCTCGTCTCGCCTCGCCGGTGGAAAATCACCTTAAAGAAGAGAGTCAAAAAAATCTTTGTTCTCATTTACATTCAATTTCGTGCAAAGTCAGTGCACTCAGCCGGACAATTTAAAACAAACCATTTTTAACCCAAGCCCTCTCATTCTGAGAGGACACCTGTGCCCAACAGTGAGAGGTATATAGGCTGGGGTGATGATGATAATGCCGCAAAAAAATTGTTTTCGGAAGGAAATTAACTTGTGTCCGTAATTTAAAACGAAACAATTACTTCTCTCCGCGGTTTGGGGGTAAACGGCTGTGGCCGATTGCTGGGGTTAACCGTCGGCTCTTAGGCGATAGCAATGCTTATGTGATTTTAAGACACAAGACATAAATTGTTGCTAGACATGAGAAAAAAAATAGTAACTGGTCCAGTCAGCATCAGAAGTAGCGGATCAATTTTTTACTCTGTCGCATTGACACATTGGTAATCTTACATGGCGTTTAGTACGTGGCTGTAAAACGACAAAGTACGAAAGTGTGCAGCTACTTTTGATGCTAACTGTACCCAACACAAAGGTACATAGGGACACAATGTCAAGGGTACAGGACGACACAGTTGAACTGTGGCAACAGTTGTGCATATTGATCTATCAAATTAGCTCCGCTAACTTTGGCCCCGAGCGATAGTTAAGTTAATTTTCAACACAAATAACATTAACATTTATATATTTGGTGTATCTAACAGTTTTTTATGCAATCATAATTTTGTTTCAGGTAAGTATTCAGCGCCGAAAGTATTGGAAATAAGTAGTTTTTGATGTAAGTAAAGTAGTATTATTGTGTTTAACAATATTTTTAACTCCACGACTTTCTTTGACTTATCGTGATGACTGAATTAAACACACACACACACACACACACACACACACACATATGAAATTTGGCGTGGGTTTTTTATGCAACACTAATGAAATTTGCCATGTAATTTTTTAAGAATTCTCACGGGAATTTTGATACGTGTTTGTGTAATTTAAACTGTACCCACATGTGGCTGAGAATACACGACAATGTCTTTTAAGAGGAACTGTCCACCCAATACGCCTTGAAACGACTTCCAACGTGTTACAGCAGCCTACTTATTCTCAAATACGTTACTGACAACTTTGCATTGAAAAAAAAAAAACACTAACATTGGCATTAAAAAAAGCGCAAATACACAAACTACTGAAACGGGCAAAGTTGGCAAAGCTACAGGCCAACTTGAGTTAACGGCAAAGTTGATGCCCATGTTACTAGGATAGGTTATGAAGTTAAAACACGAGAGACGTTACATCTTTTATAAAGTCAGCGGAATGGCGACATGCGAGTTAACAACTGACCGGTTGGCTAGGGTGATCATTTTATCTCGCCAAAGCAAGAGTGTCCTGGATAAAAACATACCAGAACAGATCATCCAGAGAGACAACACCCAAGAGCTAAAGCGTTACTCAACAAAGACCTCACAAAACTCAAAATGAAATTAAAAATAAAACAAATGTGTGGTTAGGTACAAGTCAATGATTTGACTTTTTGAAAAGTTACCAATATTAATGGAGATTGACAAATGTTTTACTAAATACATTTAGCCGACGTTCAATTTAGTATGCGTCAAAATCGTGACGTGATCTTGACACAAAATCTCAAAATCTGCTAATTTAATTGCGGAAGCTTGTAAGTGGGCATTTTTACTTTAAATGGCGCATTTTTTTCTTGAATTGATTAATTCAACAGCTCTAATGATTTACGTGAGCAAAACCGAAGGTAAAAACTAGTACCTTAATAAAAACTAAGATAGTTAATCAATTATCTCTTCTTATAGTCTCAGGAGAAACATCATTGTTTTATATAACGCGATGATGTAAAGTTGATTAATAAGCATGATTTATTGTAATAAAAGCAAAAACTAAGGGCAATATGCAACAAAGAGCACTTACGATCAAATCAACCTCTTTCTTTTTACTCCCACCCTTTAACGTAAGTCTCTTTTCCACGTGACCACACGAATGATGGTCACAGCGCACAACTAAAACGTTCTCAACAAAGACTCAGTGAAGTGGACGTCACATTTTGTCTCCTTTATCGCTTAAAATTTTTCCGCCACCGACGTTGCTTTTTATACTTTATCCACTTTGTTATTTTATGGCAGGCTTTCCTATTTTAACGTTTTAAATGGTTACCCTAAGTTTGAGGCGTTTTTGTTTTGGGAGCCACTTGATTGTGGTTGTTAATAAGAATAGCAAGGGTTAGAGCCGTTTAGGTTCATCATCATGATCATCAACATCATTAGGTTCCGTACTCTATATTAAAATATTTTTTCTATCATTCAATTTTCTTAGATCTTACTGTAGGTACCTAGTACTCGTCGTAGTACAATAAAATACAGCGTGTATTTTTGATACTACCTCAAACTTTAAGGGTAGTTAGTGAAGGCCGTAAAAATCACATTTTATTATGTTTTAGTAAAAAAAAATGACTTATTATTTTCCTTACAAAATTAATTAGCACGCAATGTATCAATACGTGATACTACTTTGTTTTTATTCAAAACGTCGCACTTGCTCATGTGACAGCTGTCACAGAAAGCTTCTCTCTCGTATCAAATTATTGTACGCATTACATTGCTGCTCAAAAATATTTCAAAAATTAATTACGCTCCGGTAGTTAATTCTAAATTAACAATTTGTTTTGATGTCAGTTCACAGCACTTAAATCTTCGTCTGGTTACAGTTTGAGGTGGTATCTAAAATACACGCTGTATAATTACTCTTTATGAACACCACAATATTACAAGCAGTACTAAGAAATCATACAACGATATGAGAGTCGATATGATGAGTATGGTAGTCCGGCCAGGAACGTCTCCACAGGACGGAACTCTTCAAAGGTTAATGGCTTCGACTTGAAATTTGGTATTCAAATGTTGTTTGGCTGACAATACAAGTACGGTCAACAATGTACAGTCAGCAAAAAAAGCTTGTATTAAAAATGAAATTTATACCAAAATCTATTTTTTTTTATTCTTATCCATTCTACCATGTTGTCATGAATAAATATTTTCTGTTTGTCTTGTTGTCAATTTTTTTTTTTTCAAGACGCTATTGATCGTATTATCTACAGTATTGTTGATTGCGATAGCTAACCTCTAGAAAAGATGGTACAGAAATAAGAATAAAAAAAATTATACTGTTTCAATTCAGACATATCATCGCGTCCAAACTCTATCCTTCATAGGCAAAGTACTTACTGCTATATCTAGGTAAAATAGTCGCTCATGCAATGAAGCATTCTTACGTAAAAAAATAGGCTAAAATAAAATAGACCCCTGAAATTGGAACGCTTTTAAAAACAATGGTCAAAAGCTTGCTGTAAAACTCATTTTTTACGGATTCTTTGAACATTTTGCCGATATTCAATACCTTTGACAGTATCTGGTTTTTATTCGGGCGGGTTATTGAAATATAAATAAAAGAATAAATCGCGTGTACTGAGTGAACGTGGCTTGGATACTTTATTGGAGAACAATCATAAATAAATTTCATCGTTGAAGGCCCGATGGTGGGTGAAAATTTTGGCTCGGTAATGAATTCATTTCCCGATTTTCACTGCCTATGTAAAGGGAATTATAAGAATCCATTTATTATTTAAGAACAACTAACTGTTGCGCGTGAATCCGAATGCGAATAATTTGTTTATCGTTATCCCGAACCTTTTTCAGTTTTTAGACTATCTTATTATCAAATTTTGTCCAAATTGTTTTTTTTTTAATTGACTGGATGGCTAACGAGCAAGTGGGTCTCCTGATGGTAAGACACCACCGCCCATAGACATTTGGAACACCAGGGGTACTGCAGATGCATTGCCAACCTAGAGGCCTAAGATGGGATACCTCATGTGCCAGTAATTTCACCGGCTGTCTTACTCATTTCTTCAATCTTAATGTTTCATATCTCGAGATTTTATTCCGATCCCGTAGGAATCCATATTTCCATACTAATTTTATAAATGCGAAAGTGTGTGTGTTTGTATGATTGTCCGTCTTTCACGTCGAAACGGAGCGACGGGTCGACGTTATATTTGGGATAGAGATCGTTTATGGGCAAGAGAGTGACATAGGTTACTTTTATCCCGCAAAAATGCACAGTTCCCGAGGAAACAGCGCGAGATAGCCGAATTCCACGGGCGAAGCCGTGGGCAAAAGCTAGTATCAGGATAAAAGTAACATACCTGTTATTCCAGACGTCCAGCTATCTACTATCTACCCACCAAATTTTACGCTAATATGTGAACAAAATGCCACTGATAGAAGCAATACCTACCTACTCTTTCTCCGTCCCTTACTAAATGCTCCTCTCATCCACTCAAAAGTTTCAGCACTTGAATTTTTTCAAGTCCGTCTGTCTGTCTGTCTGTCCGTCCGTCCGTATGTCACAGGCATTTTACTCGAAGACTACAAGAGTATGTCAATGAAATTTGGAGTACAGATGTCTTGTCAAAGCCGCTATTTAGTTTTGTAGTTAAATTACAAAAATAAATATTTATAGGGGGGGCAGTAAGGTTTCTCAAAAGATTTTTTGATTAAGTGAAGATTTCCTTAAATAACCGCTCCCAAAGTAGCAAAAATTGTGTCCCCCCCCCTCTATCTTGTAAACCGTTTGTCCAAAAAAATATGCAAAAAATATGGGAAGGTAACGCTTAATAAATTATTTCAACGAAAATTAGTTTCAATATGATCGGATATACCGTTTTTGAGTTGTTGCCGAAAAACTGCGCTTCTCAACAAAAGGACGTAAGTGCCGTGAAGATACGTTCTTTTTCTGGTAATAGATTTTAAGACTGTAGTAAGTGTTTTAATTGTGCTATAACGCACATAATATTACTTGATTTTTTTCGTAATGGCTACGGAACCCTATCTTGGGCGTGTCCGACACGCTCTTGGCCGGTTTTTTGTCTATTCGCTATTAAACTTTGCACACATTGTATACAGTCGAGAAAACTGAATCGCGTACCAAGGTGGAACCGTTTCATAATCAATTTGGCTCTGATTTTTTTGGCAAATGTATGGGATGTCAACTTGACGTTAGTAGCCACACAGGTTCCACCCTGGTAGGGTAAACCATACAGTAATTGGCCACGGGCCCCGGTACAGTTAGTAGTTGCCCACTTGAATTAAATCAAAAATTTACATAGCAAAGTGGTGATAAATATCGTGCTAATTATAATAATCTAGTCGCTTTTATCATTAAATTATTTGTATTATTGTTGTTTCATATAAAACATTCAAGTGGGCAATTACTGTAACGTGGTCAATTACTGTATGGTTTACCCTACGTTATTCAGTTTCTTTTACCGTACATTCACACTAAAACGATTAAACTATTAAATTTTCTATCCGAATTCAACACAAAAAAAATGAAAACCTGAAAGCTTCGTAATTTAAAAAGCGCTATCATTTTGCTGAAACGGCCATCAAGGCTCACGCAGGTTTGTACCTAATGTCTGTAATTATTTATTTTTACGACTTCAAACCACGAAGCTAAAAGACGGCATTTATCGAAAAATTAGCTGGACTTAGTGTTAAAGTACGTAGAGAAAAAACATCTGGTTGGCCGTTAATATAATTAAGTGGATTAAGTAGTACGTTGTGGCTTAAGGGCGGTAAATAAGGAGTTACGGACGAAATTCTATGAAGACTTTAATGAGTCGATGTTGGTAATTTTAGTGACACACGTGGGGCGGGCAATGTTATTTTATCAAATTTGTCAGAAAATAAATAAAATTATTATGTTTAATAAGACAAATATGGCCGCCCATTGCCGAACTTTGACGCGATTCATCTTTGTAATTTTTGTTTGATTGACAAAAAAAGTGTCCAATAATTTCTAATGAATAGCTGATGTCTTAAATAAAAATAATATTTTATTATCCAGGTAATCCAATTATTCTAAAGTATCTAAAAAATTAAAACATTTAAAATTATTAAACGCAGTCCCCTTACCCCTTCCTTCTTATTATTAGGTTCACACCACCAAAAAAACTAAAATTTCAATCAAACCTAAAAACATCCACCAAACGAAATTTAAGTTTCCACTACTTTTCCGATTTGGTATTCCGTAGCAGCCGCATTACAAAGCGCCTCGCCGCAACGAACAGCGCCACCTGTCGACGCTATAAAGCATGTCGCATGGTGGCATTTGGCACGCCGCCGAAACGAAGGTTTTACCGAGCTTGGCTCGCTTGCTTATAGATTGCTGCAGACTTTGGCAGCTTTAACAATGTATTTTAAATACCTATCCTTTTTTTGTTAAATGCTATAGATTTTACTTAGGGTTCTGTACAGCCGAAGGGTAACAAACCGTAATTATTGATGTCGCTATGTGATTACGTATTGCTTATGTAAATTGCGTGATAGTACAATAATCTGGTAGTGACATCCTGGTAGTCCAGCCAGGATCGTCTCCACAGGACGGAACTTTTCAAAGGTTGATTGCATCGACTTTAAATTTGGTATGGAAATGTAGTTTTGGTAACAATGCAAATTAAGTCAACAAAAAGGACAGTCAGCATAAAAAGCTTGTATTTTTTTATTTTTTTTACCAAGAACTTATTTTTTATTTTAAGTTAGATGTTCTAAGTCTGTAATTCTACGTAATGCCTACTACACACTAAATTTGTACTTATTTTCGCTTCGCCGTTTTTAGAAGGAAACTAGAACTAGATGACATGCTACCTCGCTAAGACATTAAACCAGATACACTACAAAAGAATTTATTGAATCAGGCATTACTTTGCGGAGGTCCATATCAATGAACTGAGAATTTCTTTGCTCACTCACGACCTTAATGACAGCTAAGTTTATGCAAAATATGCGTGTTCATACAGTTCCTCCACCTCCGCACTGTAAGAACACATACAAATCATACAAACCCATCTATCACCACCGTTAAACTGACGCATTTCGAAATCAACCAGAGCTTATCTTTAGAGCAACACAACCGTATACCATGCTACCATATGTACATCGGGTGTAAAATAAATTATTTTAGTTCACAATACAAAAGGGATTGAAAAATTAAAAAACCGGCCAAGAGCCTATAGGATTGGATGAGAAAAAAAAATCACCCCCACTTTACGTATATGAGAGGTACCCTAAAAAAATGTTTGACATTTTGTCGGCATAGTTGACATATAAAATATATCCGTGCAAAATTACAGCTTTCTAGCATTGATAGTCTCTGAGCAAAGCCGCGGACGGACGGACAGACAGACAGACAGACAGACACGGCGAAACTATAAGGGTTCAGTTTTTGCCATTTTGGGTACGGAACCCTAAAAAACCCTTAGTATAGTGTAATCGATTTTACTCTTGATTCTGAACACACTACTTTCAGATTTTCAGTTATATTTACACGTATATACTTGTTACTCGTAGCTGTCCTGTATAATGCGGTTCTAGTAATAAGTTTGTATGTTATATAGTAATTAATAGCTTTAAGTTCATTAATAGTGGTCTACAAGTAACTCGGAATCTATCAAACGTTGTAAGCGATACTGTTAACGTCAAAAAGGACTACTATTTAATATGACATTAAAAAAAATAACGGGCCCTAGAGGCACATAATGAAAATATCAAATTTCAATCAATTAGAGTTTACTTTAATAAAAATATTTAATACCAATTTTGTGGAATTTTACATAACATCATGAAAGTAAATTCAGATGACTATTAGGTCTACTTTTATGTTAAATTGGAATAAAAAAAAATCCTCACCCATCATTATATTTTTCGATCTATGAAATAAAAGTAATGAATTCATTCAACCCATTAAAACCAAAACTGTACGTGCTTGAATGACTAGAACGAAAAAGACAGTGTAATTTACATTACCATCATAAAAACAAACACAGAACTCAAAAACACACAACTCGCCTCCTCATTTTTGATTTACTGACTCCTTAAACATGTACAATGATGTCATAAATATATCTTTTGACGTTATCTGTTCCTGTTACGGCCACTGGAGCGATGTATTAGGGAAATAAGTCTTCTTTATTGTTGTGTACATCGGAAATTTAACTGTAATAGGCTCGAGCGGTCACTCTCGTAGTCTCGTAACATACGCGTATATTTGTAAAAGCAACATCAATAAGTTATCTATGGTTTTTATTTATACGTTGTTCAATATATTCTATTTGTAACTTTATCGGAGTTGGTAAAGCAATAGATACTCGAATTCCAATTGAAATGTGCTTTATATCGGTCTTAGAAATTTTCTACGTATTTACCTAGAGAAGTTTAGAACTTGTCGAGCTAAACTCGAATTAAGACGTGAGTTTATCCGTTACAATATCATTTAATTTTAGAATTTACAGTAGAAAAGTTACGAAACGGGCATAGGAATGAATGCGCATGACTACACACGCCGTCTATTAATTTAATCGGTCAATACAATAAAATTATTCACTGAAAATAAAAAAAGATTTGCTAACAGTAACAAAAAAAATTGTTGCTTGTAACATAACTTGAGTGACTACAAAACTAAGGCCTACTACAAGTAGTAGCTAAAAGTTAGGTGATGCCTTACAGTATCAGTTTTGCAATATTAGCATCATTTTGGTTCCTAATTAGTAAATTTTGGCTAAGCGTCAAGTGGCTTAACTAGGTTCAGCTATCCTTTTTTTCAGTGTTTTTTTGTATTAACTTGTAAATCCAAATAAATGTTCACGCCATTGATTAATTCTGTTTGATTTAACGGGTTCCGGAATTAACATTTAACATTTTCAATATTTACAAAACGAATGAAAAGTGAAGTATTCGCTGCAAACCCGGGTGGGCAATGTTGACTATTAATTCGCCTACAATTTCGCATAACCTCGGTCGTGCAATTCATTTTAAATAAGCAACCCGGCAACTTTACCCACATTTGCATATTTTCAACATATTTACCGTCTGTGGTCACTAAGAGAATTAACATTAATGATTTTATTATATTTGCATAGGACGAACTCTGGTTAAAAAGGATTTTGGCTTATTGACAAAAACAGTTGCTTTTTTTAGTTTCCGTTTCTTTAACCGGATTTTATATTGACAACGTTAGCTAGCTTGTATTTTAGTAAAACAGAAAACAAGAGAAATATTGATTAATATCTGCAATGCGGTAAAGCTCTACGAACGTAAATTGTAGGCTTGTGTAGTTCATGCACTAAGTACTAACAATAATGATTAGTTCCTGACACATTACTATAATGAACTATTATTTCCATCCCTTCTCAAATGGTCCAAACTATTAAAAATAGCTCCGACTGACTGATTTTTGTTTGCTACGGTCTTCTCAAAAGTGTTAAAAGAACCATGTAAGCACATGTAACGCTAAGAAAACAAGAACATGGAAATATTATATTGTTCCGAATAACTCACGTCTTAAATCGAGTTAGCCCGAAACATGTCAAGCTAAACTCGATTTAAGGCGTGAGTTATCCGGTACAATATCATTTATTATGAATGAGTCTCACGGTGGTTCTATGTTCAAAACATGAACATAGCTATTTCCGATCTAGGTACTTATCTAATTTACATTTTCTTTGTTCAAATTGCTATCACAGTAAAGGTAGATAAGTAAACGTTTTAAAATAAATAAAACCATAACAGCCCTTAATACAAAACACGGTATAAATATCATAAAACAATAGACTTTGGGGGTCCTCCGAAGAACTCTGTTTACGAAAAACTTCCAGCAATTTACTGCGACCATAAAATGCTCCGAGTAAAAACTTGCCAAGCCAGAGGTCGTGTAGACTAGGTACTTAATATTTGGAGAAGTTTGAGGCTACAAAATGGAACCGAACATAACAATGTATTGGAGTTCGAAGATCATTTAGTTATTCTAACCTTAAAAATACATTTTTAATGCATTATTTTTATGGACTTACTTTACTTTGTCATCGGAGGTGTACATATGGGCAAAGTTTCGGAAACTGGCAAAAATTTAATAAAAGTTTTTTTTTCACATATCTACCTACTAGTCGCAGGTGAATGTAAAATGAAAGAGTATCAAAATGAAAAAAAAATCTGTTTCTGATACATTAAAAAAATCTCTTAGAAACGGGAAATCTGAAAAATTCGACTCATCGCATTTGATAAAATTGACGTCATGTCCAGGTTTTCTGCATAACTTCAACGTGGATTTTTCTATTATGATTGGTTGATTACATACATCTCCATTCCGTTCCGCTTCTGTAAGCGATTACTTACGTTTGCGATGGTTTAAAACAACTTGTCAACTCAGAACAGTTGAAAAGCCCCAAACATTGCCATTTCAAAGATCAATATCTTAAAAAAGCCTAAACTATTTTTAATGAAATATAGCTAAGAACTACGACAAAAACTCGCTTACACGTAGAAACGTAAAAAAAACACATCGAAATCGATATCTCCGTATGAAAACTACGATGCCACAGACAGACAGACATTAGCGTCAAACTTCTAACACCCCTCTTTTTGCGTCGGGGGTTAATTAAAAAAGAGCTTCTCATTACATATCCGCAATCCGCACGTAGAGGATGCAATGGCTTCTGCATGTGAATCTCTGTACGTGTTGTTGCGTATCGCTCTATATTTTAAATATCACCCGGATGCCTCGAAATAACAGCGCCGGTCTCAAATTTAAATGCAAATCCGACCTTTGTCGTGTCCTAGGCATAGTAATTACATAAAAAAAAGAGTCAACCTTACGTCTATAAGTACTGCGTTTGTGCCCAGTTTTGCATCACAAACGGGCAAAACCCAATTTACTTAAAACTTTTAAAGTGAGATTTTTTTTCTCGTGTTGATTAACGTAGTACTAGGGGTACAGGAGCAAAGAGGATGTACCGCCATTAATATTAAAGGTTTTATTACATTTCTCCCGCGGGAGTTTCCTGTGTGTACCAGGCTGGCAGCGAGATAATTTGATCGTAAGAGTGTTTTGATGTTGACGCGTAAAAGGTAGATCGGTAAAAGCGATGGTGCACAGGAAGGTGTGTTTCGAGGTGCTACCTAAGCGAGGCAAGGGTATATCGTTGAGGCTATTAGCTATATTGTGGCTGTATAGCGATTGCCGTGTGTTATCGTTCCTTTTCAACTGCTACCTTGCGATATTGCTGTGCTGCTAAGGTAGGTATACAAATGTACAACGCTTTTAAAAAGGTATTTGTTTTTGAAAAGAAAATTAAACATGGCCGGAGAATTTATTTATGAATCATTTGTTTAAAGGACTGGCTTATGGAACAAACTTTTTTAGAAATCAGTTAAAAAAACGATGCGTTGCGAATGAAAACTATAAAATTGGCGAAAGTATAAGTTAAGTTGTCAGCAAACCCTAATGTTACCTATTTGAAACTCGTACGTAAATAAAAAAATAAATTTAAAACTTATCTCTATCTGACCTATCTCTAAAGCGTTCGAAGCAGTACAAAGTATTATATACGCAAGTCCCAAAATAAAATGCTAATGGAAACCAGCACTTTGTGTTAAATTGCACAACTCCAGCGCTAGTTTAGTGAAACAATTGATAAATTGTCACGATTACTATGAGCCATCTGAGGCAGTAATTTCCAGCCGCTTTTTGTTCTCGTTAAAAATTTTCATTTCATTTTTCGCAGAGTGGATCCCGCAAATTACCAGGAATTTCCCTTTTTTTTTGGCTTTTTGTAAAATTGCCCACGTCCACTTAAGGATATTAAAGCGGAGACAAAGAGAGGGAATGTTAGCTAATTGAGAGACTGGTATTTGTTGGGCACGGTTTGATTGTCCGCGCTTCGCCGGTTTGACGGTTACGTCAATTTTTCTAAGTATTTATTTCTAAATGAACACGCGAGCGAAGCGTTATCTTTTTAGTTACCTTAGGACAGAAATGCTTTTTTATCAATGTTCACATGTCAGTTTGTTCTCCTCTATAGACGACCGCATTTCTGTGGGTTAGAGAACCTGACTATAAAGCTTGAAGTCCCTGGTTCGATTCCTCGGTCAGGAGGTATTATAATTGTATGAATAATACGATTGTGTGTTCTCGTATATGTATGTACTAGCTTTTGCTCGCGGCTTCGCCCGCGTGGGATTCGGTTATCGCCCGCTTTCCCTCGGGAACTGTGTATTTTTCCGGGATAAAAAGAAGCCTATGTAGTGACATAGGCAGAGAGTGCTCTGACCCATAAATGACTTATCTCCATGACAAAAATCACGGCGATCCGTCTCTCCGTTTCGAACATACAAACACACATACTTTCGCATTTATAATATTAGTATAGATTTATTGTATAAGTATTGTATAAAAACAGCTTAAGAAAAGAATTGATGGCTTTGGATCTTGTGCTAGGAGTCCCTGTGGTACTAGGAGAGGGTGACACACGATTTGCAAGAAGATCTTAAAAGCCTAAGCCTTTCAAATACGAAATATCGTAAAGGCATAGTAATATTTTGGCGTTTACGACATTTCATCTTCGAAGGATCAATTAATTGATGACACGACTAGTGTACAAGATAGTCGAGTCGCGCGAGTGAACGCTGCAGTGCTAAAAATGCCGAATTGTTCAGTTTTCTGCTATAAAAAGAGATCTGGGACATCAAGCTTGCAAAAAGATGGTGTTACATTTCACATGTAAGTAAATTGTTATCGTATTATTGCTATTTAATTACTAAACAACAAAGTCCTACATTTTATCACAATATTATTGTCGGATTCGTTTACCAACATCGAGTCCGCTCTCCCGTACAAATTTCGGATCGGTCAAGCGATAAATCCGACTTCTCGCCGATGAACAACTTGTCAATGTGTGAGTTTTGAGTCATCTGTAAACGAATGATTGGTGTATTTGTTGGATTATTTATGTGTTTACATCGTCATTACAGTCAGGTGGCAGTTTTGTTTTTGCATGTAAGTATGCGGAACTGCACTTGTGTGCACATTTCCCCCTGCCAACAAACGCCAGAATTATTTTAAAGGTAATCTACCGCTAAGGCTGCTCCCTTCCGATAGGAAGCCCGCGTTGCTCTAAGGTTTCGACCATAGGAACATAGAGCTAGAACTAGAACAAGAGCATTCTAGCGAGCATTCTAAAGACAGAATAACGAAAGAACGCTCTACGTCTGTTTATACTTTAAAAAAAATGGTAGAGTGTGGATAGAATGAGCATTCGCTCGTTTGGTCTAAACCCACCGTAACAACATCGCTCCGTAAAGGCACGTTCACACCAACTTACTATACTTGTTTAAATCACGAGCAAAATGGCCCACAAAAGAGTATAGGTATAATAGCAACATAATTAAACTTCTGGTATTTGGAGTGATTCCCATGCTGTTGGGATAAGTAATTAATGCCCATTGCATTTATAAAGTTGGGGCTTTGATGGAATTGCTAATTTATCCCTTTTTGGCGTTAACATTTCAGTTCGTCTGTTCCACATTTATTTATCATTAAAACATTCGAAATTAAACGGTTTTATAATTCAGTCGCATAAGTTACCGACGCCGTAGGGGAGACCGAGGAGAGTTGTGACAGAGGAGAGTAGAGACAACGTCGATTTTTGGGAACTTATTAACTGGTAGCGAGCTCGCAATAACATGCGTTTGATAGCTTTAGACTTGAACTGAAAAACGCGCGCGAGCGAGCTCACTACCAGTTAATAAGTTCCAAAAAATCGACATTGTCACTACTGTCCTCTGTCACAACTCTCCTCGGTCTCCCCTAATGAGTTCCATTCATCCATCCCAGCCTATATACGTCTCACTGCTAGGCACAGGCCTCCTCTCAGAACAAGAGGGCTTGGGCCATAGTTCCCACGCGGGCCCAGTGCGGATTGGGAACTTCAAACGCACTATTGAATTGCTTCGCAGGATAGTGCAGGTTTCCTCACGATGTTTTCCTTCACCGCAAAGCTCGTGGTAAATTTTTAAATGTAATACCGCACATGAATTTCGAAAAACTCAGAGGTGCGAGCCGGGGTTTGAACCCACGACCCTGCTTGAGAGGCGATAGGTCAAACCACTAGGCCACCACGGCTTATAATGAGAGTTAATAAGGTAGAAATACGAATGAACCTTTATTTTGGCATTCCAAAATGTGTCTTAGAGGCTCATGGAATCTCGTGGCCGTATCTCAACGTATTCAGGTCTAAAGACTCGATATGATGATGAGATTCATTCAATTATGTTCCTCGGGGAATACGTACGTATGCCAAATATCAAGTCTAAAGCTGCAGTGGTTTAGGCTGCAATAAACGGCCGTCGCATTTAGGACCTGATACGGGCAGGTAAATGGGTGAGCTGGACGTCCTTTGGCGGCCGATTGGTAGAAATTGTGCTTGTTATAGCCTAAACTGATTAACCTGTCCTCTCCCAGAGGCACAAATTTGTGCCCAAATTCCTTTGATCCTGTTATCCTGGGAGATGACAGATTAAGGGTATTTTGACTTTGAATTTGATTGAGCGAAATATCTAAGCCGATGAGGGGTGTTTGTGGTTCATAGTGTTAGTTAGATTCTATTACGAGTGAAGTTACCTACGAAATAAAATGTGTTAGTACTTAAACAAGTTTTTGGTAAAAAAAAAAACATTTTTTATTCAAGCTATTTTACTGACTTTTCGTTATGTCGATTTTACTTGCATTGCCATCTAAGCTACATTATGTACCAAATTTCAAGTCGATGCCATTAACCGTTGTAGAATTCCGTCCTGCGGAGACGATCCTGGCCTGACTACAGGATGTCACTACTAGATAAATAAATATCATGGGACACTTCACACCAATTGACCTAGTCCCAAACTAAGCAAAACTTGTACTATGGATACAGGCAATGGATAAACAAACTTAATTTAGATAAATACATACTTATGTAAATACAGATTAAACATCCAAGACCCGAGAAAAAACATTCGTATTATTCATACAAATATCTGCCCCGGCTGGGAATCGAACCCGCCATCCGGTCGTCAAAGATTATTGTAGTGTCACGCAATTTGTACATTAAGTATGCCAAATTTCAAGTTAATCTGATTACCGGAAATTAGTCAACTTCAACATGCAAGATTTGACTACAGACAGACGGACAACGGGACGGGTGAAACTAAACAAAAACATTTTACTTATCTATCATTGTAATACAAACTAGACTAGTGTATTTCAATACAGAAATATAAATGTTGAAATAGTTTAAATGGGGGAATTTCAATATCTAAAACACCAATTGACATTGTTTTGTTAAGATTTAGGGGCTGTTTCACCATCCATTGATTAGCGTTAACCGACGGTTAAATGTGATGCCGTCTCCGTCTATTCGAACAAAACAAATAGAGACGGCATCACACCTAACCGCCAGTTAACGCTAATCAATGGATGGTGAAACAGCCCCTTAGTTAAATACCTATCCAAACCAAGTATATAGGGTCACAGTTTTTGCTAACCACCCTTCGACCCTGCAGGGCTACGACGAAACTCGAAACTCGAAGTTCGTGTCGTGCGGTCCCTCTGACACTTATACTATTTAATACGAGAGCGAGAGGGACGGTACGATACGAACTTCGAGTTTCGAGTTTCGTAATAGTTCTGCGCGCGAGGGCACTCGCGCGTAGATACTCGCGCGTTCCCCAGGTGCTTTCGTATGGAAGCGCGCAAGAGAATCTGGACGGGGTGTAAGTATGTAGCTCTAGTACCTCGGGAAAACGCTCCGTCTTGACCGAGTCTTCCTCGCTTCGCTCGTCGTCGAATTTAACGAATGCCTATAGTGTAGGTACTTAGATGTCTTGCTCTGCAGGCAGTTTGTCTTTCTAAATATTTAACCGCTTAGACATTTTGCTTCTATCTATTAATCAGTTCTATAAAAAAAATCTACTAACTGTTCAGAAAACCTCAGTTGAGAAGATCTAGCAAGAAACCCAACAAAAAGTAAAAGAAAGACACGTACAGTCTAGTTCGAACTTGTTAAAGATTTCAAAGACCAGAGTAGCTGATACGTCGCCTCAGTTAGTCAGTGCACTCTCTGCTCACTAGTTCCGTGCTAAAGAGGTATCATGAGCTACAAAGCGGCCGCGATCTTTGACCTTTGGCACCTTTTAGTTTGCTTTCATTACCGTACTAGTTATTTTCGGATCTCTCAGAAGACATTACGGTTGAAACTGGAACACGAATTCAGTTTTCAATTCCTTGTTTAAGTAGGTACACGTGTTATAATACAGATGTTACAATATAACATGTAATAAATGTAAAAAATCAAAAGCAAAAAATATTGACAACCCAAAAAAGCTGTCATAACTGTCTCTAAAGCACAGCGCCATCTACCGAAAGACTCATCAAACTATTTCAATTATTTATTGACCGGATCGCCTATCTAACTCTAATATGTACAGTCGAACATATTGAATCATGACCCAAGGGAACCTTTTAACAAAAGTATGAGATGTCAACATTACATTAGTAGCACAAGGTTCTACCCTGGATCATTATTCAATTTGTTCGACTGTATATCCGACTATATCCGGATATATGATGCGCTAATCCCAAAATTTAATAATAGCTTAGGTATTAGACCCTTTTTTGACACAATGTCCCTGTTCTTGAGATTGTATTATGGGTAAATCCATTCAGTTCCACAATTTTATGAATTAAATTCGGGTTTTATTCCGCGTACCTTGATTTTAGAGCAGCTCGATATTTCGGCACAGTTGCATGCGCCATGATCACGAGACAACATTATTATTATTATTATTTTTATTCGACTGGATGGCAAACGAGCAAGTGGATCTCCTGATGGTAAGAGATCACCACCGCCCATAAATATCTGCAACACCAGGGGTATTGCAGATGCGTTGCCAACCTAGAGGTCTAAGATGGGATACCTCAAGTGCCAGTAATTTCACCGGCTGTCTTACTCTCCACGCCGAAACACAACAGAGCAAGCACTGCTGCTTCACGGCAGGATTAGCGAGCAAGATGGTGGTAGCAATCCGGGCAGACCTTGCACAACGTCCTACCACCTGACATACTCATCCCAGCCTATATACGTCCCACTGCTGGGCACAGGCCTCCTCTCGGAATGAGAGGGCTTGGGCCGTAGTTCCCACGCGGGCCCTGTGCGGATTGGGAACTTCACACACACCATTGAATTGATTCGCAGGTTTGTACAGGTTTCCTCACGATGTTTTCCTTCACCGTAAAGCTCGTGGTAAATTTCAAATGTAATTTTCGCACATGAATTCCGAAAAACTCAAGAGGTGCGAGCCGTGATTTGAACCCACGATCCTCTGCTTGAGAGGCCATAGGTCAAACCACGCGGCCACCACGGCTTCCTTTCCTTTACCTGACATAAAATAATAAAAATAATTCATAAAATTAGTAATGAACGCGATAGTCTAAAATATTGCACTTCCACAATTACACCTCTCGGACGATATACATCTGTTTTAATCGCCTCAATTTAAGTATAATCAGTCACAATATAAATTCTTAATTTTATCCCACGGATTCCCTTCTATAAAGAAATCAAAACGGGCTAGCTCTTTATTCCGTGGGAATTTAGAAAAATCCCTTCGTAGTGATAGATAGATGTGTCTGTCAAATTTCCAGTTATGGCTCCAGAGATTTAGGCTATTTACTGTCAGTCAGTCACAGGATTATTTTACAGATAGAAATCGTCACTATTTCATAACCGTCATAGTCTCGAAGTTGAAATCCAATCACATACTCGTAGATGGAGATCATCAATCACTTCGGCAGTGCCACTGCGTATTGTCAACCATGACGGCAATCAGATACGATCGCTTAGCTTAGCTATGCACTCGTGTCGGTTAGCATGTTGGACATAAATCGGTTATTCTGGTCAATGCTGAGACCAACATGCAATAAAGGATTTCTGAGAAACAAAATATCGTTATTAATATTTAGAGAACCTGACTACAGAGCTTGAGGTCCCGGGTTCGATTCCCGGTCGGGGCAGATATTTTTATGAAAAATACGAATGTTTGTTCTCGAGCCTTGTGTGTTTAATATGTATTAAAGTATGTTTATCCGTTGGCTAGTATCATAACAAGCTTTGCTTACTTGGGGACTAGGTCAATTGGTGACATGTGTCGTGATATTTATTTATTTTATTTTATTGCATTGACAAGAGGTCTGTTTGTCAGTCTTACTTGAGATTGACTCATCATTTTTTTTATTCGACTGGATGGCAAACGAGCAAGTGGGTCTCCTGATGGTAAGAGATCACCACCGCCCATAAACATCTGCAACACCAGTAGCAACCACCAATACCAACAACCATTATAATATATATATGCCTGTCTGTCTGTTACCTCTTTACGTTTAAACCACTGAACCGATCGAGATAACAGTTCATGACAGGATAGATTTTTTCAATTTTTTTTTTACGGGACATATGACACCAATTGACCAAGTCTCAAAGTAAGCAAATCTTGAGTTATGGGTACTAGGCAAAACATAAACATACTCAATACCATAATTTAAACACCCAAGGCAGCAATGTTGCAATTTCGAGAACGAATTCTTATGCAGTCACAATAAATCTAAATTCAATCCTTATCCTGTTCCCACTCTGAAAGTACCTTCTGATAAATTTTAGCATTCACTTGTAATGAGCATTCTAGCGAATGTTGCATTACAGGTAAAAACTAACAAAATAACCAGCAGCGTTCATTTACGGACAACACTACTTTTTATCTGCCATCATCGTGAATTATAAAAATTTTGACAAACATTTACTAGTGTTTTTAGAATGATGGTGTAAGTGTTCGTAGCAGGGATGTAACGGATGTGGTTTTATCGGAACCGAAAGCGGAACCAGATTTTTTCAATTTAGTTTATGAATGAATAAGCCCTGCGGGGGACGAGGTTTTCAAGTCTATCGGAACCGAAAGCGGAAAATGTTTTCAATTTAGTTTATCGGAATCGGAACCGGAACCTGAATCGGAGCCTGAGTGAGGTGGACGAGATGTTAAGGGTAGGTCTAATAACCTGAGGGTTTATGCGTAACGCTTCTGACACTCGCGATCACAATCAAATGATAGTTTTCGCATATATAGCCCTCCGTTTCTTTTTGATGTACGCCGCTCATGGCCAGTCGCCGCGCTAAGCATTGACATCCGATATAACTTCCGTTTCAAAAGTAACGGGACCGGAACCGAAACGGATGTATAATATCAAACGGAAGTTCCGACTTCACGGAAACGGAGCTCCGTAACATCCCTGGTTCGTAGCAATGTTTGGCTCACGCTTGGCTCCGTTCTTTCGTTGTTAAGTTCGACAAATTTAAAACGGTTTTCTTATAAATGAATACTCAACTGTATTAGCACCTTTATATAAAAATGTGACGTAGATTTCATCGGGCCTGGATTTACATTCCGTTTTAATGGCAGCGTATCTTAACAACTCGCAATCCGCATGTAAGCTAACATTCCACCCTAAATAATTAACATTACTTTCATCAAAAAACCTTCAAAGGAAAACACTTGCAACACGAGTTCAGACATGCAAAATAGCAATACGGCCTATTCCCAAAAACTCGAATGCAAATTTAAAATTCAAATTACCCGCAAAATATTTATATTCGTTCGCGCTTACCAAAAGGCTCAATACCCACTTTATTTAATTAAAACAGAGTTAAATATCCTTCGAATCAACAAGCGGTTGGGAGGGGAATGTCCACCTTAACAAGGCCTGATAAAGTTTATCTTGGTATAACGTTTTGGGTGGAAAAATGCGAGGACGCGTGACGCGGCGTTTCCCTCGCCGGGAACTGCTTTTTCTATTTCAATTCAACGCATTCACGCTGGGATGACCTAATTATAATCCAGATAAATCACTCCAAGGGTTCGCTTTTGATGAAAAAAATAAGTCCGCATTGAATGCAAAGATGAATATGTTGCGTCTAAGACTTCTAAGTGACAAGGGATTTTATTCGGCGTGTCTTAATGAGAAGATAATAAATTTGGATCCTCGTTGGTGTGTTGAAATATTGAGTAGCCACTGCCTGCTGGTTTCAAGTTTTGTTAAATTCAAAATGTATCCAAATAGATTATATGACAATCCATTCGCCCTGACAAAGATCAAATGCCTGACTTTTCATCACACACACACAAACATCACGCCTGTATTCCCAACCTGGCCTGTAGCCACTTTTAGCAATTTTAGGTTTAAGGTTTGACAAAAACGGTACAATAGTGACAGGTTGCTAGCCTGACGCCTACGGTATACCTTAGCCTATACCCTTTGTCGCCTTTTACAACATCCACGGAAGAAATGGAGAGGTGTAATTCTAACCCGAAACCACACGGGGCTGACTTTTCATTCCCTGTTTTTATACAAACACATAAATGTTAACACAGACTAAGGTATCATTATGGCGTTTAAGCACAATTACGCTTCCTTATGGCCGCGATAATTAGTAAGAACAAAGGCGTTTTGACTAACTTTTGCATCATAATTAACATGAATACTTGCTCTTTGTTTCAGGTAAGTCTGGCGTTTGTAGGACAATGTAACTTGCTGTAAGTCTGGAAGTTTAAAGCAGTATTCCTAAAAGCTAAATACGAGTACGTAGCTATTCTGTTATTAAACACGTCTGTAGACATTTAAATGAAGTAAGTATAAAGTAAAACTGAAACAAAACTAATTGCGTGAACGGGTGGGCAACCGGACGGAGGAACAGATGAACGAACGGACGGACTGTGAAATATAATTTCAATTTTTTTTTTTTTTTCTCCGTGTATCTGTTTTCTGTATCACTTACTATTTCTGGTGTACAATAAAGAGTCTTTGTATTGTATTGTATATATGGAGATTTATTTTTTGTAACAAACTCTCATTACTAAGTTATTTAACGCTTCATAACATCCAACTTTATAAAGTGTCAATGAGGGCTATCGCGTATGAATTCGCCGCTAGACGCGCTAGTGTAACGAGAGGTTTCCGACATGTCAAATCTCACTGTTTTTGGGTGAGCTACGCGTGTTTATTTATAATTAGAATCATTTTGTGAATATTTTGCAATACCTGAAATTAATTATGGCAAATATGCGTTACGGGGCAATGAATGCCTGTTTCCACACTCGGTGCCATCTAAATACGCCAACTACATTAAGACATTTTCCAATTACTAAAATTTCTTTTTTTGCTCTTAAAGCAAACAGCTAACAGTTCTAAGCCTGTGTATAGTATGAAGGAAAGTTGTAGATCATTATTACCTAAAATACAATACACGTAGGTACCTACTACACTACACGTTCTTAAACTTCATTTATGACTTTGAACATAAAACTACTGTAAGACTCACTCACTCAGAGATAACTCACGTCTTAAATCAAGTTTACCTCGACGTGCTCATTTATGACGCTGAAACGCCTGTATTTCCTAAACGTTTTCTTACGAAAATACGTATTTTACTTATTGAGTAGCGTACATAAATACTCGTAGCCTAGTCTTTGGACCTAGTATTTTTTAAACGCGTACTCGTAAAACTTGGTACGCAAATTTGGCCTAGGCCTCACCTCTACTACAATCCCAAGGTAACGCTGGAGGGTAAATTATCTACGCATAATGTCATTGACCTCCTTTATGTCTTCACGGTACACATTCAATTATGAGGCGTTCACGATCCCGTGATAATTACGTAAAGTACACGGAAATTACAGGAGATTTAACTACTACATTTAAACGCACGTTAAAGTTGTAGGTATATTAGCTCGGTTTTCTTTTATGAGTTTGAAGTTCCAAGCGCAGTTTGTACACGTTGTTAATAGTAAAATAACCATAAAAAAACATTTTTAATACAAGCTTTTTTTGTTGACTGTACTTTTGTTGAATTTCCTTGCATTGTCATTCAAACTACATTTGCATACCAAATTTCAAGTTGATGCTATTAACCGTTGAAGAGTTCCGTCCTGCGGAAACGATCCTGGCCGGACTACCAAGATGTCACTAGAAATTTATTGTATTGTCACTCAATTTACATAAGTGATCCAAATTTCAAGTCTAATACTGGAAGTTGGGTCAAATTTAACTTGCAAGATTTCATTACAGACAGACAGACAGACAGACGGACAACGGGACAGGTGAATCTAAATAAAAGCTTGTAATAACAAAATCTTGAAGATTATTGCATTTATTGCCGATAGAATTTGAAAAGACTTTAATATGAGATTTCTGCATTGAAAAGTGACACAAAACAGTATTATGTATGTACGTGGACGATATAACAACAACAATCACTCTTGTTTCTAAATTTAATTGACTAAGGGGCTGTTTCACCATCCATTGATTAGTGTTAACTGGCGGTTAGGTGTGATGCCGTCTCTATTCGTTTTGTTCGAAAAGACGGAGACGGCATCACATTTAACCGTCGGTTAACGCTAATCAATGGATGGTGAAACAGCCCCTAAGATATTTATCGATAACTCGACCTGTCTTACGCTTTTGAATGATAATTGCTCGTAATGTATTGTCTAGGAAAGTTTGCAAATTGTGTAATTTATAAATGGCTTATTTATTTTTACTGGCTTGTGTGCCTTGCTCTACTCATCATCATCATAATCAGCCGGAAAACTTCCACTCCTGAGAAAAGGCCTCCCCCTTAGTACGCCACAATGAACGATAACTCGCCACTTGCATCCACCGGTTTCCCGCAACTCTCACGATGTCGTCAGTCCACCTGGTGGGAGGCGTGCTTCGTCTTCCGGTTCGTAGTCGCCACTCGAGGACTTTTCTCCCCCCAACGGTTATCTGTTCTTCGAGCGATGTGGCCCGCCCATTGCCACTTCAACTTGTATATTTTTAAAGCTATGTCGGTGACTTTAGTTCTTCGACAAATTTCCGTATTTCGGTCGTTTGCGGTGCGACTGTATGTGTTCTTAAAATAATAAATAAATAAATAAAGATTAAAGATGCCAACTACTGGGACAGCGACGACCACGCATGGGGCGATGTAACCTACTCTTTATCTCCTCTTCTAAGTTTACACTCTTGACAGAGCGCTCGTGGTCGTCTGAGAGTCAGTAGTGAACCGTTATGACGAGTTTCTTGGGAAAAAGCGTGGTGGTTCCACCTTGCCTTCTACATCGCAGTCCGGAGTTTGTAGTTGAGAATAGAGAGAGCTGTTCACTCTCACATCGGGTACATTAAACCCTATTTACATTCATCCGGAGAAACGTTGGTAGACAGGAGATGAGGTGGACCGACGACCTGGTCAAAGTGGCGGGAAGGTGCTGGATGAGGAGAGCACTGAACCGAGATGAGTAGCGAGCAATGCAGGATGCCTACACTCAACATTGGGTGGCTATGGGCTGAAGAAGATATTCATACAGTAAAATCGTTCCAGTGGCGATACATTGCGCGGTCACAATCCTAACGAGTTACGCGAGATCGATCGAGCGCAGCAGTGTCATGCTACTTGAATGATTTTACTGGAATAATGTGAACAAGGCCTTAGTCGCATTTTACGACACCAACGGGAAGAAACTCTTCTGTCCTCCTTCTTCTTCTTAGTCGGACACTCTTGTCAGAGTGGTCGTGGTTGCGCAGACGAGGTACACGGAGAGATGTTCGGTGGGTCGCAGACTTTTTCGAGGACAGCCCTCTTAGCAATGTGCTTCCATTTCTGCCGGTTAGAGGCGTTGCGAGTACACTGGACCATGGTGGACTCAGTAGCTTTTTTTATCAGGTCTGTCCAGCGAGTTGGTGATCGGCCGCGTGCCCTCTTGCCTTCCACCTGCCCCTGAATGACCAATCTCTCCATTGAGTTCTCATTCCTGGAGATGTGACCAAAGAACTTCAAGGAAGAAACGGGTCCATCTTATTGGAAAACCGTAGACGGCACGGACAACTCTCTCTATACCCACATAGATGAAACACGTTGAGTCAGATCCTGACTGTATCCTCTATATTTGAACATATAATAATATAATCATAACACACATAAACTAACCGGTACTTTACAGCGTAAACGGATATTATATTCAAAGCATCTCAAGAATTTGCCTTGAACAAACGTCAAGTACCTACATTACAGTAATGTCTTCATACACAACATTTGCTACGTCGGGAAATCTATTCCGCGCCACACAAAGCTATTCGCAGTACTTTAATGTAAGCCTATAAGTAAAGTAATGGCCAGCTTTCCAGAGCCACGAGACCTAGTCATTATAAGAGCCGGAGGTATCACTAAATTATGGTCCTTGACGGAAAGCAGTTTTCGTTATAATGGAATATTAGATTCCGCCATAAACCCGGGCGTTACGCGTCCATTAACTTTTGACCCGTAAAGCACGCTTCATTTCCCCCTTGATTCTCTGTTTAGGTTAGCGTAGGGGGAGGTACGAGAGGCCTCCTTAGTCTGGTGGTTGTGTCGTGTTTGTCAGCAAACACGGCTTTTCAAGGGAAATTGCCGAAAGATGTTTGCCTCGCGAAAGAGTAGTTACCGTTGTGTCGCGAAAATAATTGAAAATGCGATCTTAAGCCGGGTACTTCGCATACGCACATATGTGGGGAAACCAAGAATCCCATCAAAGTCATAAATGCCAAATGAGAGCTAAGTTCAATGTTAAGAACATGCGTCGTTGTTGACTTCGCCAACAAAAAGTTTAGATCTATGTAGTCAACGTGTCAAGTTATTTTGCTTGGGATGCAATACAAGTTTCAGACGTCACTTGGCAAATTTTTACCAATAGTTAAACCAAATTTTCGAAAAGTAACATAGTCAAATTTAGTACCTATAGTCTAAACTAAGTCACCATAAAATTAATTGTTAAGCAAGCAAGCCTTAAGGCAAGGTGGCATGCGACCAGGGCACTCCTCCTGAACTCTGTGTACAAGAATTTCAGATAAGAATATTTTCTTGCTTGATTGAATCAGGTGTCACTTTGATGAGGTTCATATTTGTGGTCACGGAGGAGCAAATTTATTGCGTTTTTTCCGTAGTCTAGTTTCAGTTTCCTCAGGAGGCTCTACTTAGGCACTATACTTAGTATTTAAAATACATCGCTGCTTCATTGTTGGAATATTCCGTATATAGGCAAATAAAATTAAAAAGAATAATGTATGGTCTCACGGTATTACGTGGCTTATGGGATTTGCGCGGTGTGGTGCAATGGAGGTGTAAGCGTGACACGCTAACGCCTTTCTGTCCAAAAAGCATTATTTTAACATAAAAAGAGTTCAGTAAATAAAGGGTTTTGCGATTAAGGTCACGCTGTTTGCAAAACGATTTTTTGCTATCGCTTATTACATAAAAAAACTGCTTAATGTTTTATAACCTTTAACTTTTAATCGGAATCTAATTTGTTCGGCAAGCAAGTCGACAAAATTTTAAATGCTGCTCTAAACATATTTTTTACGATCAATTTTCTGTAACTAGAAACATATTGTCTTCGATATACAAATAGTTTTCATTTAGTAATAATTTACTCATAGTGAATATTATAAAATCCAATTAAAAAACCATCGCCATTCAACGCGGCACCTTTGCACCTGGTATGACGCGGGGCGGGTTATTTCATTGATTGTGTTTGTACCTATAAAGATTGCACATCGGACTTTGGAAAGAGACTCGGCTAATTTCGGCTTCGTAGAGCGTTGTCACACACTACTTATGACAATGTGTCGTTTTTCAGTCGTTGTGCAGGTGCAATAGAGTACGGACGCATTTAGATGAAAATATAATAATAAAGAGTTTTTGCAACCCTCAAATATTTGAAATGTACTATATGGCATCTTTAGGAAAAAGAGGGAACTATCCTTTTTTTAGTAGTTGCAACAGCTTTCTATAGATATCCGAAGTTTACTCGTACATGTCATTAATTTGACGTATACTAATTAAGCCCATAAAGGTGCAGTATTTATTTGATAATAAACGTTTGACTTGCGTGATGGTTCTGTTAGACTTGTAAACTGGAGGTCTAGAGTTTAAATTTAAATCAAAGTCAAAATATCTTTATTCAATTTAGGCTATAATATAACAAGCACTATTGAATTTCAAAAAAAATCTACCATCGGACGCGACTATATTTATTAAGTTTACGTTTACTTATAAAGCTACGTATCTGCTCCAAAAACAAGAGCAAAAAAACTCCAAACAAAGCTCGGTTGCCCGGATAATTCCAGATTAAGTCGCAGCTGAACGGAAGGATATCTCCATCATAATAATATCATTACACGAACATAGTCACGTGACATAAAACAGAACATTTTACTACCTCTCATTACGATTCAAAGCACACTTCAAGCAATTTAAAGTAAGCATTAGTGGAATGGTTTCGTCGACTGCGGTACCCTAATACAGGCCGCCGTTCGTAATAATCGCCGAGGGTACAGAAATATTGTAATGTTCATCCCCAGTGAAGTTAAAAGGGGGTGAAATATTTATATTGCGACCGTTTTTGTCGTTCTCGTTGTAGGCATCGGTAAATAAGGAAGGAAGGAATATTGCGAACTATTGTTTACCCGTGGCTTCGCACGCATAAATCGTTAGATCCTGAGTTGAATTGAAATTACAGGATTTTACAAAATACGGTATTTGACAACTCCTGAAATTACTGTCTGTCACAGAAAGAGTTTTAGCGAAGAGAAAACTTAAATCGATTGAAAATTGGATATAATTATATTTATCCGTTGCTAAGTACCCATAACACAAGCTTTGCTAAGCTTACTTTGGGACTAGGTCAATTTTGGTGTGAATTGTCCCGTGATACTTATTTATTTTATTTATATATATATCTATGCAGCAAGTATGGCGCTACTTGCGTGTGACGTCACAGTAAGTCTTTCTCTGTCTAATCTTGAATTTGAAACTGTTTTAACTTGCTAGCTAGCTAATAGCTGAAAAATTGTTTCTCTATTCGATAACAGGTATTGTGAAGTTTAAATTTAAAAAATATATAAAAAATAGTCAAATACCGTATTCCCTTTGCATTAAAAACAATCCTGCCAAATTTCATGACTAAACCCAGAGGTTGTTATTTCGAGATTTTACCCTATCCCGTGGGGATACCGGGATAAAAAGCCTATGTGTTATTAGCCGATGTGTGTTAAGCCTATGTGTTGTTGTTGTAGCCTATGTGTAATTTCAGATGTCCAGCTATCTACATACCGAATTTCATCAAAACCCGTCCAGCAGTTTTTACTTGAAGAAGACACGCACACAAAATTTCGCATTGGACTAGCGATGTATAGTAATAATAATTAAGTCATAACTAAATGAGCCAAAGGCCAGCAGGATTTTAACATCAAACGGATCTTCGTACGAACGCCATCTAACTCGCCTTTCAAGAAACCTTTATGCAAACGAATTCGCTCGTAACAATAAAATGAGAGTCCGAACCGCCATCATCCCCAGAAAGCGGAAGATCCTATGAGCTATCGCTAAGAAAATAATAATCACGAAAAGACTCTAAATCTCAGTCATTTGCATTTCACTTCAATCTCCAAAAACTAGAGCACTCCCATTAATCACATTCAGATTGGATCCATTTATACAAAGATTCAAATGAAGCGGAACGATCTGGATACAATCTGCTGCGGCGGGATATTCAATGCAAGCTAAATTAAAAGGGTATCGAAACGAGATCGTTTAATTAAAGTTCTTGATTTAACTCCGGCTGCGATCCAATTGGTAGTCATTTGTTGAGCTTAAAGTTTAGGCGACGAGATGGTAATGCACAACGAACCGAAAGTTTGTCTCCACGGAGTTCAACGGAATATTGTTTTGAAATATTTTTCCTACCTAAAAAAATCCTTATGGGGATCATTTTGCTGTCCGTAAACCGTCTGTCTGTCAGTCCGTCTGCCAGGACCCCTTAAATACTCAGGTCTCCTTTAAAGCAGTGAAAAAATCAAACTTATAACTTAGAAAAGTCATGCTTGAAATAAATGAAATTATTATATTATTATAACTCAATGAAACCAAAAATCGTTATTTGAAAGTCATTATTTGATAATAATATGGAACAACTGTGTTTAAAGCAATATTAATGAAGATTATCATTTCTGCGAATTCCTGCGGAAATTTCTGCAATGTCCCTCAATTTATTTCTTCATTTATTTTCATTTCAGTTTAAATGTCAGATCTAAATGTTTAACGCGAGCAAAGCCAGGGGTAAAGACTATAGTAATCCTAGCATTTGCCTGCAGCGACTGCTTCTCCATTATATCCGTTCACAATGTACAAATTATGACAAGTGCCAGCCCGAGCAAACACAGTCTCGGCACTAGAGCTAGCTAATTCCTATGCTCATACAAAATTAGCTGTAACTTTGATGGCGCTGCAAGCCGGCTGTGTAAATTTCCGCAGAAATAGTCTCTGTTTGCTGCTGTATTCGGCTATGAGCGTGATTGCAATGTACCATTGTATTATGTGTTGATTGATTTGATTTTAGTACTGCACTAGAAATAGGTATCTAATGTAGATACCATACTGAAACTCGTGACGAAGATGATGATGTAAACGAAGGAGCACCCATACCTAACCGATAAAATTAAATACCAATCGCAATTTAGGAGGTTTGGCCAATATTTATGTCTACGATTACGACTCCACAAAAAGACTAGATCCGATTAAGACTAGGTCTACGAGCAAGGCTCGGAACCGGTTTAAAAAATACCGGTAAATACCGGTTTATTTCGGTTTTACTCCGAATATTCATAAGAGCGCGAACGTTTTGACAACTTTATTATAACCTCAATAAACCGGTTTTTAATGTTCTAAACCGGTTAATTTAACAAGAACTCTATGAAATGCTCTCTTAAAAACCGGTTTATTAAGTAACAGTTTCGCCGAACGACACCGAAATGAAAAAGTTTTGCGCCAAGTACATGATAACCGGTTTGAAAATTTAACCAGTTTCCGTGCCTTGTCTACGACGCTATCAATAGGTGAAATACGAAACCTGCGAAGCAATTCAATTGTGTATGTAAAGTTCCCAATACGCACTGGGTCCACTTCTGCATCATTCTGAGAGCAAGCCTGTGCCCAGCAGTGGAACGTATATAGGTTTGGATGATGGTGTAATCAGTACTCTCCGGCCTGTGTTTTTCGCCTGTAATTTGCCAGAGCTGCACATTACGAGTTCACAATTTATCGTTCCGGTTCTCCATTTATTGATAAACGACAGGCCGTGTCGTGACGTATGAACGGTCAGGGCGTTAAGTCGAGCGATTTATTGCGCGGGCTAGTTGCCTATGAGGGCTGGAGCGTGTTTTGTTTTAAATGTATGACAGGACCTGGATGATGGGCTAAAATTTGAAAATACGTCCCAGAGTATACAGAGTAGAGAGTTTAAAAAGAGGCTATATTTAATAGTTTTTACATCACACTTGCTCGTAAACAGTGTCGTAACATGCAGGCTACCTTGGTTGCAACCCCCTAAATGAAACCCTCGACCTTAATGTGCTTGTCATGAAACCCGTGGTCGGTAAATGAGTCATTGCGCGTACTAATTTTCTTGTCATGAAGCCCAAGGTCGGTAAATGAGTCAATGTCCGTACTGATGGTGCTACGCGCGCTGGCCCACACGCACACGCACGTCAGGCGCGTGCTGCGGGAGTGGAAGGGGGAGGACGGCGCTACCAAGAGCGCAGCCTAAGGTATCGCCAATATTTGGAACAATTATATTTTTTATTTTAGATATATTAGATTTTACTCGCTAATGTGATGAAAAACATTGTATGTCGCACGGGCGGCACATCGACTCATTAAAACCCTCAGTTTTCGACTTCGGGCCTCTAATATACCCTCGACCATAATTCCTTATTTACCGCCCTTAAGACACAATGTACTAATTATATCCAACACAATGTAAATTGTTATGGGAATAAATTGAATTAAATTGATACCCTATGACTTTTCAATGCTAGAGTAAATAGGCTGTTCGTTTGTTAGTGTGATAAGCCCGAGTGTTGTAATAGTTATGATTGGGAATCACGAAAGTTGAAAGCATTATTAGGTTGTTACTGAACCAATGAGATACGAGTGCACCTTTGGCCAAATCTGCACTTTTCGTCAGGTGAGATTGAGGTCAATCACGGTTCTACCCGCTAATATTACAAATGCGAAAGTTTGTAAGTCTGTTTGTTTGTTGGTTTGTTTGTTTTTACTCCATCACATCAAAACCGCTGAACCGATTTAGATGAAACTCGGTACACGGATAGTTTGAGTATTGGGGAAGGACAAAGGATAGTTTTTATACCGGGAAATGACATAGTTCCCGCGGGATAGGGATAAACTCAGTCTACGCGGACGGAGTCGCGGGTAACGGTAGTTTTATATAAAGAAAAGATAAGACGAAACTAGCTACTTATTTCTTTCCTAATGTACGTGTGTCAGTAATTCTACTTAATTTCTTACTCTACACTCATATTTCACTTATCAACTGCGCTTCATTATTTTTAAAAGAAAATCGAACTGTCAATAACAGTACTGTATTAAATTATTATTGAAATAGTAGGCAACCACGTTAAAACATTTCATTGGCGTATGCTGCATTCATAACTTTTAGACCGGGCACAACAAAAAAATATTTAAAAACACACAACCTGCATTACGCCAATCAACAATTTTACCGACACTTTGGGCGTCTCCTGCATTACCAAAATTGACTCTGGCGTTACCAAAAAGTTATACTTCCGACAAGATATTTCACGGTTTTATAGGTTGAACTTATGTAGGATGGCATGTATTCATGTACACCATCTATTAAACACAGAAAATACATGTTTACTTACAAAAATCTGCAATTGTTTGAAAAATATTGCGGACGGAATTAGTGTGGGTAAAAAAGTTGATTGGCCCATTAACGTATAATAATTGCAATGTATTCTACTCTCAATTCTGAGCAAACTACTTTTAGGTTTTCAATTATTTAATTAATATCTTGTATAAGTAACGTAAAATGAAAACTAAAATGTAATTTTTGGCAATTTCCGCAATAATTTAGTACAATCATGAAATTTTAATTCATTCCCGGATCTAATGGTTGACCCATGTAAAGATTGTAAAGGGTAGTTTATTGATAAACTACAGCGCGAGTCGTGACGTATGGACGAGCGCTATAAAGAGTGATTTATCGCGGGACCTCTTAGCGATTAGGGTTCGTTGAGCATGTTTTTGTTTTAAGAGCATTTATACCTGAGAGCCGTGGTGGCCTAGTGGTTTGACCTATCGCCTCTCAAACAGAGGGTCGTGGGTTCAAACCCCGGCTCGCACCTCTGAGTTTTTCGAAATTCAAAACACAAAAACACAAAACCTGCGAAGCAATTCAATGGTGCGTGTGAAGTTCCCAATCCGCACTGGGCCCGCGTGGGAACTATGGCCCAAGCCCTCTTGTTCTGAGAGGAGGCCTGTGCCCAGCAGTGGGACGTATATAGGCTGCGATGATGATGATGATGATACCTGCTGAGCTGGCAACGTTGCATTTTTGTTAGTTTTTCTCGATTATTCCATAAAAATTTAATGAAAATTAAAAATGTGGTCTTACAGAACTAAGTTCATGTGTCTACTCCAATATTTATTCATGATAAACTTTTATTTTCTTTAAAAACCGTTCATAAACATTTGTTTGTTTTCGAATTATTTTGGATTCCCGTGAACAAGGGTGCCCAGAATAGAATCCCTCAATTTAGTTTTTAAGCCTGTTTTACTTAACTAAGGGGTCTTACTTCGAAAAATCTTCTTTCTTAAATACTTCTGAGTTGTATAAGACCAGATTATATTGGCCATTGAGACAAGCAACCAACCGTGAGGGGTCTCCTGTCACCAACCAGAGCACTGCAGTTGTGTTCCTCTTAGACCTGTCCAATACATGCCCGTACGGAGGGCATCAGAATATTTGCTTCATTAAACTTGCGCTGCCAAGTTCCAAATAGAGCATTCAGTACCAGTCGATAGCAATGGATTACAACTACTGTGGAATTCATGATTTATTTGAAAGCAATGCAAATAAAACGCAATGCAATCAAAGTTAGTCAAAATTCTTTATTCAATTTAGTCTATAACAAGCACTTATGAATGTCAAAAAAAAACTACCACCGGTTCGAAAAAACCTCTGTTGAGTTGAGGTAACTTTTTTAGACAGATTTAAAATATTATTAAATTATATCTTTACATAACAAGTATTTAACACAACTGCATTTTTAACAATAAGATTCGCTATTTGAAGTAAGGGATCGCCAATGCGGATCGGAATTATTCCCAAATATCCCTATCAATTTTTTTTTGTTTTATAAATAGCCAGCTTTTCCCGCGGCTTCGCTTGCGTTAAATTTGGGGTAACATACATTTATTTTCTGCGATCCATTTTGCATGTTTTAATTGATTTTTAGGAGGATTATATGGAAATACAAATACAGACATTATTTTATAATACGCCTTAGATATTAATGTAATCTTGACAATAGATTTGAATTATTTGCCCGTTTCATTGATAATATTTTACAAATACAATGCAATAGGTACTTAATAGATAGGCAAAAACTTAATTATTCAAGAATGCATAAAGATAAGGTTTAGATTAAAATACTCTCGAATTGATATATGTATAGATAGGTAGATATATTATGCGGTATGAGTTTTTACAAATAAAATAATAAATAACCATATTTGTAAAAAGCTGTAGTAGCCCTGTGGTCCAACCTACAATTTCTCAAGCAGAGGATCGGGTAGGAACAAGTCTCTTTGTTTTATCAAATTTCAAATTAATATTTTTATTTTCAGTGATAAATGTATAAACCTGCACAATACCAGCGAAGAAGTTAAATAGATCTGTTAGGGCCCTAACCGCACTAGTCCGCTTATTCTGACAGTTAAGGGATCTGTGCCGCGTGTGCTTGCCATGCCGAATACAACGACGAATTATTTACCTACTGGCCTCAAAACTTGCAATTTTTTTTCAATCGAAGATCTATTTCCAACCGCAAGTTCAAAGTCCATAAAAAAAACTCATAAAGCCGCTTTATTAAAACCATATCCAAATAACCTTTCAAAAAGTGATTTCGCTTCATCACTCTTTTAGTCAGCTGTTTGCTGTATCCGAATCCATCGTTCCGAGGGCACCCGACAAAGCCCGACGAACCTAAATTAACTTCGAATTTTTAGGCAAATAATGATTAAAAGTGTTAATATTGACGCAATCAATGGCAGTGTGTTAGCGATGAGTTTTTTAAGAGCGGAAATATGTGTCACGTATTCAGACTAAGGTTTATGCTAAGTGGAGATTTTTGGAAGTATTTATCAATTACTAGCTTATAGGCTTTACTTTGTTACTGCTTTTATGTGTAGGTAGATTTAAATTACATTTTTTTTTATTATCACTCTCTCTTGTTTCCTTCTTGTGTTGTGATTGAATTAACTCTGCCTATAAATTTTGCAAAAATGTGTGTTTGAATTTCAATTTACAATAGATTATGGTATAGCAATTTCTAGTCAAACGTAATAAATATATCGAGCAGTGAAAGTTGCGAGAAAAGCACAAGAAATTGGAAATTTGTTATGAAAAACGCATTTATTCTAGACAATTTGTAGACTTGTGAATGTAGTTATAATTACGGAAAAAGACGAAAAATAATATTAAAAGTAGACGAGACGAAATAGCCAAATGCACAATCCTGCTTGAGCATCAAAGTAACATGTTTTTCTTATTTGATGTCGGCGAAAATGATCTTTGTAGATGAAAAAGTGTTTTAGATGCGCGACTCGCACTTGGCCAATGTTATTGAACTTAATTTTTGGGACGGTTTTCAGCTTTTTCTTAAGCTCAACTGAACTGCATTGACTCATTTTTAATTGCAGTGTTTCTATACTCCATTTATTTTAAAATTTGAAAGTTAACGGTAAATTTTGCACACTTTTTTGAATGAAACAACGGAACTATTTAAAATTGTGTAAACTTCTATACTAAAAACATAATAAATAACGCTAATAAATGTACTTGTAGGTATTTTTAGTCCATTTGTGTTAGAAATATCGAGAAACATGTGTTACAATTTGACCGTTAATTCAAACCTTAAATTAAACGGAGTATAGAGGCCCCGTAAACATGGGATCTTGCAGCCGAACCAAGCGCTGTGTCAGCAGAATCGACGAAAGATTTCCATTACGAATGTTTGCAATGCCCTCGACAAGTTGATGTCGGTCCGTTCTTCAGTATTTTACCATTAAATAGGAGCTTTTACGTATATATTTTTTGGTCAAATTTGTGATTGAAAAATCAAAACTGAGTTAGTGCAAGTCGACGTCACGTTTTATTTTTATTTGTTTGTCATCATCATCTCAGGCTATACAGTGTTACCGGCCGCCTAGCTTTTTTTCAAGGGAGTTTAAAGTAACTTGTTTCTGTAGCTTGACTACGACATTACTTTAATTAATAAACTAAAGTACAGACTTTGTTAACTTTCTAACAACATTACAATTAACATTACAATTGCCAGCAATATACAGCAAAGTAAATTGACAAGTATAACCACTGATGTATTAAACTGTAGATACACAGTCGCGCGTCCGAATATGTCCGAGCCAAATGAGCGCCACTTTGGTAAATGTGGCCTTCTTTTTTCTCAGTACGTTGTTGTCAGTGCAAGCGTAACGATGCCCACGTGCGTCTTTAAAAAGTGCAAAAATCACTCGCGAAAACGGAACAAATCTGATGGAATATCATACTTTCAGCGAGTATTTGTTGTTTTTTCTATTAAATTGTAATACTCAGAGAGAAATATTGATTTAAATTAATTTCAAAGCCATTTCTAAATTGCTAATTAAAAGATAAACGTTGCCAGAATTCCACAACATTGACAAATGCCTTGCCTTTGTCACACGCACAGGAAAGCATATCAGTAAAACGAAACAGATAAACAACAGAACATGGAACAAAAGTGTAGTGGAGTTGCCGTCACTCTATTTTATTTACCGAGTCGCCTAGCAACGGGTAGCTATGTCGTTTGAATATTTACCTTGAAGTTTGCGATTTTAATTATGTTTTATAAAGCTTCGATAATATAATGTACTGACTGTCTGACTGTGTGGTTTATTCGTTTTTGTGCAAAATTAATAAAGCAATTTATGAACCACAAACCTCAATGAAGCCAACTTTGATAAAGTGCTTGCCAAATCTACACCGTATTAATCACTATGTTTACCTATTGTTTTTTACACTAAAAAAATCATACTAAGTATTTTAAACTGTTTACAAGGTTTATAATACAGTTTACATTTATTCACACTAGTCGAGCTTCTTATTATTTAATTACACAACATACGAAGTCCGCCGAATTTCCCGCGAATGAACTGTGCTGACAGACAGCCTGCAATTTTTTTTTGAGCTGCGCGGCGGCGTGCGCTGGCAATGGTTTTAGAAGCAAACAGCCAGAACCAAGGAGGATGAGAATTCAAATTGTTTTTTATTCGAAATACTTGCACAAGTGCTTACATTTCGGCGATATTTTTAGAAGCTTTTCTGTAGCTTGCCCTGTTTGCTTATTTATTTATTATTGTTTGTTTGGGTCAAAGGTAAACTGCTTATCTGAAATACGACAAACTCCAGTATTAAAGAAAGTACTTCTGGCATACTTAACAAAATTTGAGTGACAGTACTCTGCTCTAGTAGCAACAACTTGGTGGTTCTGACAGAATCGTCTCTGCAGGAGGGAACTCCTCAATAGTTAATAGTACCGAGTTGAAATTTGGTTTCTACTGAGGCAGACACAGACACCTCTCAAGGCCAACTAAAGACACCACAGCACAATGTAGCATAGCAATCAAAACCGGGCCCTCTACCCATCCCTCTTCTCCCAATACGGCCGGTCACCGCGGAGAGTTCGACCAAAACCCACCAAGGAAAAAAACTCAAACGATAAACACCTTCAAAATTTGTACCTTCAACGTGAAATCACTATCTTCTGAACTAAAACTAATTGAGCTTAAGTCAGCGCTACAAGACGTCAACCACGATGTCGTAGGTTTGTGTGAAGTTCGTCGTCTTGGTGAAAAAATCGTAGAGGACGATGAATACATCATGTATTACCTAGGCCAAACTAAAGGACTATATGGCGTAGGCTTCCTAGTTAAGAGGATACACAAAGAAAAAATCATATCATTTACTGGAATATCTGAAAGAGTGTGCGTACTGGAAATGGAACTAGAAAATACACGTTTCGCAATAATTCAGGCATACGCACCTACCGAAAAGTCATCCCAGGAGGAAATAGACAACTTTTACAAAGACTTAGAGAAAGCTCATGACTCTACATCTACGAAGAACACAATCTCTATGGGAGATTTCAATGCGCAAATCGGAACTCCAAAAAAATACGAAAGCTCAGTTACTGGTAAATATGGATATGGTAAAAGAAATGTTCGCGGACAGAGACTCATTCAATACGCACAAGAAAACAACTTAAAAATTATAAACACAATGTTTAAGTTAAAACCCAAGAACCGATGGACATGGATCTCTCCAGACAAAAACACAAAAAATGAAATAGACTATATAATGACTACAAAACCTCACATAATCTCTAAGTATGAAGTATTATCGTCATTTCCATTTGGATCAGACCACAGGTTACTAAGAGCCACGATTCAATTAAAACAAACGCGTAAGAGCAGACGAAATTTTTCAAACCAATCAAGAAAACTGAAAACAGCAGATGAGCAAGAAACGTACCTCAAAAACCTTAACAGCTGTATACCAGAACTTATAACTACGCATAGCGACTACAATGTGGAAGACTACTACCAAAAAATCGTCCACTGTATAAAAGAAAGCTTAAAAAACATTGAAGGAGCCGAAAAAAGGAAAATCCTGTCAGAGAAAGCGCTAGAACTCATGAAAGAAAGGAGTAAGCTACAAAATAAACATAGATTAAACAAAACCGATAAAGAAAACTTAAAAACACTTTATAAACTTACCAACAAGGAAGTGAGAAAATGCTACGATACTTATAGAACAAACATAATACAACTACACCTTGAAAAATCTAGGTCAGCTAAAAAAGCTTATAAAGAATTAAATAAATCAACTACATGGATTTCATCACTGCAGCCCGGCACTAGTAAATGCAAATCACGTACAGAAATCATAAAGATAGCCACTGACTTTTACTCAAAATTGTATAGCCATCCAGACATTACAAAGCAAAGCAGGGTCGACAATGCTTATCATAGCACAGATACGCGCCTAATACAGCAATTTTCAGAGTCAGAAATATTAAAACAACTAACAAAACTCAAGCCGGAGAAAAGCCCAGGACCAGATGGGATCACAAATGAGCATCTCAAAACTGCAAGGGCTGTACTACTGACACCTATCACTATTCTATGGAATAAAATATTGGAAGAGGAGACAGTGCCACACCAATGGAAGGAATCTGAAATAATACTGCTGTATAAGAAAGGCGACGCCGCGGACATAGGAAACTACCGTCCCATTAGCCTCATGTCATGCCTATATAAACTGTTCGCCTCCTGTCTACTAGACAGAATATCATCAAATATCGATGCACATCAGCCAATCGAACAAGCCGGCTTTAGAAGCGGCTTTAGTACAGTGGACCACATCCAAGTCGTAGACCAGGTGAAAGAAAAATATATAGAATTCCACAGACCACTGTACATGGCTTTCATAGATTACAAAAAAGCTTTCGACTCAATATCTCATGAAAGTATCTGGGAAGCTCTGGAATCACTAAACATAAAAGGAAAGTATATTAATATCTTGAAGAACATTTACGGTAACAGTACGAGTAGAGTCAAACTAGATAGAGTTGGCACAGTAATCAACATCAAGAGAGGAGTCAGACAAGGCGACCCAATCTCTCCTAAATTGTTTATTGCCGTTCTACAACACGTAATGGGAAACCTGCCATGGTCTAAACGAGGCATAGACATGAATGGAGACTTCTTGAGTCATCTGAGATTCGCTGACGACATTATCCTGTTCTCAGAATGCCCACAACAACTAAATAAAATGATAAATGAATTAAATCAGGCAAGTTCAAAAGTCGGCCTAGAGATGAACCTTGAAAAAACAAAAGTGATGACTAACCATCATACGACACCAATTTTGATCAATAACATACCTCTTGAATTTGTAGAAAAATATATATACTTGGGCAAACAAATATCATTCAATAAAGATAATAACTTAGAAGAGGTGGAGCGGAGAGTTGCAATCACGTGGAAGAAATATTGGGCTCATAAAGAAATCTTCAAGTCACAGTTGCCACTATCAGCAAAGAAAATAGTCATGGACACGACTATACTCCCAAGTCTAACTTATGGGTGCCAAACATGGACGATCGACACCAAGACTAAAAATAAAATCCAGACCACTCAAAGACGAATGGAGAGAAGTAGCATGGGACTAAAACTCAAAGATAAGGTGAGAAATGATGACATCCGCAAGAATACCAAAGTTACCGACGCCTTAACTTTTGTGTTAAAGAGCAAATGGAAGTGGGCAGGCCACGTCGCTAGATACGAAGATAAACGATGGACTCGGAGAGCGGTAGAATGGCCCGGACCGCCAGGAAAAAGAGCGAGAGGCCGCCCGCACGCCAGGTGGGCAGACGAAATAGCGGCAATAGCAGGCCGAGATTGGCTAAACATAGCCAAGGACAGAAACGAGTGGCATACCTTGGAGGAGGCTTTTACCCAAAGGGGGTCCATCCAAAAATAATTTATAAATAATTGAACTATACTAATTTGTTCAGTGTAAACAACTTTAATTAAGTATGTCAAATGAATTGTTAACAATATTATATATACTTAACACTGTAAAAAATTTTGCATGGAAAAATAAAAGTTTATATTATTATTATTATTTTATTTTCAAGCATGTGAAAATTATTTAAGCAACCTGTGGCGTAGTGGGAAAATTTTCGTTTGATAGGCCAGAAAAAAAGCCTGAGCAAAGTATTTTTTCGGTTGTTCGTAGTCTGAGCTAATCCACTCACCCGCATTCACAATGTCATAGTACTTATCTATTATTTAAAATCCATCGGCTTTTGTAATGTATTGTGCAAGGAAATAGAGTCGATAATCGATAATCAAGGGCCTTGATTCTAGGCGTTCATAATCTTTTTTTTTATACAATATAGGCTTGCGTTTGGCTACAATCACGCCTGATGGAAAGCAAGGATGAGGCCTACGATAGAGCACGCTTGCCTAGTAAATGCTCATTCACCCTAGACTTGAAAGTGGCTTTGTGCGGATTTTGGGATAACTGACAATGACAACGTAAGGGTGGAGACCCCGTCTACTTCTGGTCGACCTGTGGAAGAAAGGAGCAGGTGGAATAAGGTCGTGCAGTTCCGAAGCACATTTAACGAATTGTAGCCTGTAAAATACCGACAGGGAAGCCAGTTCTTCTACTGCGATGACGAAGGCTCTGGCGACAAAAATCCGCATCGCAGGCGACGCCGATGAGTATTCGCTCGCTGTTCTACCGAATCCAAAGCAGCTAGCTGATATTCAGCAGAACCGTCCCAAAGGTGGCAGCAATACTCCATGCAGGATCGGACTTGGGCTCGGTAAAGACCAATGAGCTGGTCCGTAGTGAAGTATCGCCTAACCTTGGATAGAATACCAAGCTTTTTCGCAGCGGTTTTTGCTAAGGATTCGATGTAACTCCCGAAGTTCAGTTTAGCCGAGAGGTCTAAACCAAGGAGCTGAAGGTGGTCAGATATTGGTACAGGCAGACCTCGGAAGGTTGGAGTTAGATTAAATCAGCTTTTACTACGAGCTTGTTATATGTTAATTTGTGGTTAACTACTCAATGGGGGTCAGTCTTCTTAAGAGTTAGCTCAGTTCAAAAACTTTTACGAAAGCAATTTAATTATAATTTTGTATTGAAATTCTAGCGCTGGTCTATTTTTCGTGTGGAAATATATAGATTTCACTGGATGACCGTAAAAGTAACAAAAATTTGGAGTTGAAATAAAAAATACAAAAAGACTCCAAAAAGTAATCTTGAAATTCCAGCTTCAAGAGAGAGCGGTCGGAGTAATGTGCCTCAACTCTGAAATAGACTACCAGAATCTCATAAAGACTTATGATCTCAGTTCATATTTCGGACTCAAAAAAGCTACTGATTTAGAGAAAGAAGTACTAAAACGCTCCAATAATTTGTCGAGTTGTTTGCGTAAGCATTGTATTTGTTGTGGCCCGATCGTAAAATCCGTCAGACCATGCAATGGGGAATGTCTGAAAAATTTAGAAACGCTTGAAACTTTTTATATCAATACGAATAACCTTTCTAATTAACAGAAAAAAATATCAGATTTTTAAGTAGCATCAATTAATTTTAAACAATGAAAGAGTTTTCTTTACCGCCAAATTACGACAGTCTGGTCGGTTACGACGTGTTGTTCTATAGTCCAGAATAAAAAATATTAAAAAAGAATATATGTGTCTTTGACTCGATCGTTTTGACAGGTGTCACTCTTTACCGGCCGAATAATACTGGCATGGAAATAAAGACCCTATTTTTCATGTACGCGTGTACAGTCAAGGGCAAAGATATCGAAACGGCCAAAGCTACAAAAATATGTAAGTATACACGACTTTATGCACCTAACGTTAAGGCCATGTATACATATTTTGCAACTTGGCCGTGTCGATATCTTTGCCCTTGACTGTACATGAAACTGACATGAGCTTCTATGACACAATGTTTTAAATTGTTTAGACTGTATTACTGCTATTTATTGTACAAATTATTTTTGACTGAGTTTTGTTTAATTAATGCTGCATGTTTAATTATTTATTTTATTAAGTCGTTAGAATGTTTAGATGTACCTATAACTGCAAAATATTGTACGCCTAACGGCAAAACATAGAGTTCTATGGAAATATTTAATAAGATCTGTTTGTTGTACATATTATGTTTGACAAATAAATTTATCATTATTATTATTTTCTATTTTGGTAAATAAATCATATTATTATTTTCTATTTTGGTAAATAAATCATTATCTTATCTTATTATTATGGGTGTGTAGATGAAAAACAGGGTCGGTATTATCAGAGCCGGTAAAGAGTGTCACCTGTCAAAACGATCTAGTCAAAGACACAGAAATTCTTTTTAATGTTTTTTATTCTGGACTATGGAATAACCCGTAACCGACCGGACTGTCATAATTTGGCGGTAAAGAAAACTTTCATTTTTTTAAATTAATTGATGCTACTTAAAAGTCTGATATTTTTTTCTGTTAATTAAAAAGGTTATTCCTATCGATAAAAAAAGTTTCAAATGTTTCTAAAATTTTCATCCATTCCCCATTCCTAGGCATACCATGAAACGCCGCCATTTTATGTTATGCTATAATATTTTGTGCTACTTATGAATTATTATGTGCCTAATTAAAAATAAGGTAGATCGATGAAAGCAAAGTATTATATATTTCTAGCTACGCACCAGGCACATCGTAAAGTAGTTGCTTTCTTGGCCACTTGCCACTCTCACTCACTGTCTGAAGAAGCACTGTATGAAGCTGAGCGTATGACGATGTGCCTAAGCGTCACTAGGCAATTTGTAAAACGATGAGGCTTGGATGATATGGCGGGTGTTGGTTAGTCAATTCATAAAATAGCGCCGTTTCATAATGTGCCTAAGAATATATATTTAACTTGATTGTCATCTCTTCATTCATCTCACTTATTACTTTATTACATGTTGCTGGAAAGAGCAAAGGGATAGGCTGCAAAATTACATTTGAAATTTACCATGAACGGTAGAGGAAATCATCGTGAGGAAACCTGGTCACACCTGTGAAGAAATTCGATGATGTGTATAATGTGAAGTTCCTGCATGGGAAATACCGCCCAAGCCATCTAATTCTGAGATGAAGCCTGTGCCCAGCAGTGGGGCGTATATAGACCGAGATGATGATGAGTTTGTGTTATGATAACAAATGTAAATTTTATTGTTATCTATCTTCCCAGTGACCCAATATTACTCGGGGAACGTAGCCCTTTTGATGACGTCCCAAAGTTGTCAGCAATACAACTAGACGGATGTGTAAGTATTCTAATATTTTAATACCCTAAGGGGCTGTTTCACCATCCATTGATTAGCGTTAACCGACGGTTAAATGTGATGCCGTCTCCGTCTATTCGAACAAAACAAATAGAGACGGCATCACACCTAACCGCCAGTTAACACTAATCAATGGATGGTGAAACAGCCCCTAACTGTTCAGTGGTGGCAGTTGGTTACTTTTTGTTTTACATTGGTTGTGTCTGGTATTCTACCGAACACGGACAGCTCTACCGTACTAAAGGACTACGGACCTAAAGTCGTCTGGCAGTGTCTTATCGAACCTCGACATTGGCAGAATCATCGCATCGTTCGATGGGGCTATTATTATCCCAAAAATTCAATTGAATTAGTACCCTAACCTACAACCCTACCCTCTATTATTTTCGACTAGCCGTTACCCGCGACTTCGTCCGCACAAAATTCGTTTATCGCTATCCCGTGGGAACTATGCAATTTTTCCGGATAAAAACTATCCTAAGTCCTCCTCCGGGACCTAAACTATCTGTATTCCGAATTTAATCTGAATCGATTCAGTGGTTTAAACAAACAAATAAACAGACTTACAAACTTTCGCATTTATATATATTAGTGAGATGAGATGTCCAGAGTACCTATATAAACCTGTTTGTCTACTTTAGCTTACGGAAAGCAGATGGATATAGCTTGTACGAATCACCATTGCACTATGGATTGTTCTGGGCGTTAGGTGTTAAGGGGGAAAATAGGCTAATTGGGATGGCAACTCACGATTATAAGCATGCAGTATCGCATTCTTTTATGTTAAACAGCAGCGAAAAGAAAAAACACGGCGTTCCAGAAAATCATCGGGTCGGGTCAACTTCGGAGAGAACGCGGCCATGAGACGCAGCTTCGACCATCTGTATTTTATCCAGCAATCTGATGAGTTTAGTGATCAGGTCAGCTTAACAATCCTCAAGACCAGAGGTATGGTTGTACTCTACGTGTAACTCTTCGTGAATTATGTTTCCAACTATTACTACGAATTATTTTGGTGTGTCATTGAGTGGGCGGCGCTACGAGTTCTAAAAAAACTTACATCAAAGAAAACGTTAAAAAACCGGCCAAGTGCGAGGCGGACTCGCGCACGAAGGGTTCCGTGCCATTATTACAAACAACACTCAACACGACCACGAAATCACGGTCCCAAATCAGCATAATGCCACCCGTGCGAACGGCGCTGGTCTGCCTTTGGGACCATCAATTGTGCAATTTTCTCTCTGGTCTCAAAAATATTTCTATATCAAATTCTATCTAAATCGGTTCAGCGGTTTTAAGCGTGAAAATGTAACAGACAGACGTGTCGACTTATTTCAGCGAAAGTTATTATGCTAAAATAACTTATAATGGTATTAGTATGGATAAACATATTTTTTTGGCTTAACGCCATACCACTTATAGTCGTATGATAATGCTCTTATTTTACTTACATGCGACAGTGTATTATTTTCCCCAGGCCTTCATGACGTCACCAACACCGTCGCTGATCCCACCGAACAAGGCGGTATACTTGGAGGCCGACCCATTTGACTACGAAATAGTCAACATCGATTATAAGTTACTGACTGTGCCTGATGTCGCGTCCTTTGCTCAAATGTGAGTATCTACCTAGAGGTAGAGTCATTTACGATGAAGCGTGCCGTGGTTCTTATTACAATGTCTTATGTCTTATTTTGAAAACCACGCGTCTTCGTGGATGGCACTAGGTATACATTTATTATACTTAGTTAAAATACGATCAACGTCTGATGTTGCTGCTTTCCTTGTTACATAATGTTACTGCATACATATGTGTGGGGACAGGTCATAATAGGTACTAGGTAGGTAGAGGACTGGGGACCGAAGTCTAGGGGGCTAATACTATGAAATTCGAAAATTGAAGTTCGTATCGTATCCCTCTCACTCAGTCTCGTATTATATAATAGAAGGGTCAGCGGGACAGCAAGATGCGAATTTCGGATTTCGCACTTTGTAGTATAGAGCCTGAAGGAAGAGGTTTGGAAGTTGTATTAAAGCGTCCGGATTGAGAAACTTCGATGGCATGGTTGGAGTTTCTATATTCGCTCACTAGAGGCGCTACATATCGACGCTTGAAAGGAGAAATTGACTAAGCGACATATTTTTAAGATAGTGAGTTACATACATGTTTGAAATCAGTATCTTAAAATAATGCCGCTTAGTCAATTTCTGCTTTCAAGCATCGATATGTTAATGTCATACAGAATTGACCGATGTCATAAATTCTAATTTCAAAGCTAGTTCTAGTTTTCAGCTTGAAAATTTAAACCTGACCATCAGTGGCAATCTCACAATAATTTTTGCTTTTAAAATATTTCAATCTCTAGTTAATAGATCTTGAATTAAGGCTCAATCAACTATTTTACCGACACTTTGGGCGTCTCCTGCGTTACCAAAATTGTCTCTGGCGTTATCAAAAAGTCGTACTTCCAATAAGATATTACACGGTTTAATAGGTTGAACTTACGTAGGATGGCATGTATTCATGTACACTATATATTAAATTACAGAAAAAATATGTTTACTTACAAAAATCTGCAATTTTTTGAAAAATGTCGCGGACAGATTAGTGTCGGTAAAAAAGTTGATTGACCCTTAAGCAAAATTCTACAAAGTTATGCCCGGTTCACATTATTCCAGTAGCATGACAGGTGCTCGATCGATCTTGTGTAACTCGTTTGGATTGTGACCCCGCAATGTATCGCTACTGGCACGACTACTGGAATAATGTGAACCGGGCGTTATGCTATATTTTGCCATTTCAGCCCAGAAAATAAACAAAAGGCAGATGCTGAAAGGTTCGCATCATCCACACTTAACAAACAGCGGCAGTATCAAAGTAAGCCAAGATTCGTGTTAAATACAACAATAGGAAGTGGATGAAAATCAAGTTGATAGATTCCGTTACTTACATAGTTACAAGTGAATCAAGTAAAAAGCATAATTAAATAATTAGTTATTGATTGTTAGGACGGCAATCAGTGCTTAAAGCGGCAAACGCGGATGTTAAGGAGCAAGTTTACCATGGAGATCCCAATGCCTTCATGATTGAGTTGTATGCTTTACGAGAAGATATCGATGAAAGGTAAATATGTATTGTTACTATCTATTACCTACGTAAGATAGTTTTTCAGGAGACACGTCATGTGGCATATAGGTACAGGTACAGTCAGCAGCAGAAGTGGACGAGCAGTTACGGTGTTGAAAATGATTTACACACAACTCTACTGCCACGGTAATGGTATGGCCACAAAACTTCGAAAAAATACAAAAATACTCCAAAAACCAATCTTAGGACTTGTACAGTCAACGTCATAAAAAAGTGATAATTTCTGTACCTTGTCGCTTTCAGTCGTTACACAATTTCGTATGGCTTTTCAAACATGACCTTAAAGTGACAAGGTATAAAAGTGATCACTTATTTATGACGTTGACTCTACAAATCCTAAGATTGGTTTTTGGAGTATTTTTTATTTCAACTCCAAGTTTTGTTACTTTTACGGCCATCCCGTAAAAACCATATCGAAAATACAAACTGAAACATAGATGCGAGCCCAGCTCAGAGAGAGACCAGCGCTGGTCTCTTTTTCTGTGCATCTATGTTTCAGTTTGTATTTTCGATATGTACAAGTCCTCTTCCACAGATGATAATAATAAACCTAATACTATACTCTCAACTCAATAAGTCGTAATTTTCAGGAAAGGTTACGATTTACTGGAAGCAGCTTTTGAAATTATGAAGGACTACGATTACTGCTTGATCCGAGTACCTTGTGATGGCAAATCTATCCATTTACTCCAACATTTTTGCGTAAATATTCATCATCCCAGCCTATATACGTCCCACTGCTGGGCACAGGCCTCCTCTCGGAATGAGAGGGCTTGGGCCGTAGTTCCCGCGCGGGCCCAGTGGGGATTGGGAACTTCACACACATTGAATTGTTTCGCAGGTTTGTGCAGGTTTCCTCACGATGTTTTCCTTCACCGTAAAGCTCGTGGTAAATTTCAAATGTAATTTCGCACATTAATTCCGAAAAACTCAGAGGTGCGAGCCGGGATTCGAACCCACGATCCTCTGCTTGAGAGGCCATAGGTCAAACCACTCGGCCACCACGGCGTAAGTATTATTTGAAATTATAAAACATTACCTACACTTTGCCTGTGGCTTCGCACGCGTACCATTAGGTAGATCTAGCAGTTAAATTGGAATTTGACGCTATTTTAATATAAGTAATATCCTGACCTGACGTATCTTGCATAAAAAACCCTAGACAATTTCATTTCTCTAAACTGATAGCAATTGGAGTTTTAGGATTTTAACTCGATATCCCAATAATATCGTAATAAAAGGTAGCATATTATGTGCTATTCCATACCAGCTATCAACATACCAGACATACAGCCGTATTAGCGTGAAGAAGTAACAAACGCACGCACACACATTCGCATTAATAATATTAAATATATGAGAAGGCGTATTTCGGTTTTTTTTCTGTCAAGTATTCTAACCAAGCCAAGTTCTTAGCAAAGTTTCATTAAAATCGGTTCAGGTTTACGAGATATTGAACTTTGAAATTAAAGTGGCTTTTTAACTTTTCTAAATGGTTTTTTAGCAGGATGGAAGGAACCCGTCATTATAATTAGGAAATTAACGGACAAAAAATCTATTTGTTTACGTTCGATTCCTTACAGTTTGTGTCCAGCAAAGGGGACGTTTGCACAGAATACGCACTGTACATTGCGCACAGACACTCCGTGTTAGGGTACGTAGTTTTCTATATTGGTTGCTGTTGGAAAATTGCTTATAGTTTTTAAGAAAAATATAAAAAAGGTCGCTTTAAAATATTTTTTTACGAGATTATTGAGTGGCTATTACATTTGCAGTAAACTGAGGGTCCGGAAAGCCGAGGTCATTGATGTACCTCAAATAATAAATTTAATACAGACCTTGGAAGGTAAAGAAACGATGTGGATAGTTGAGAACAGTATTATGGGGAAGAAGCAACATCAGGCCTATGTGTTTATGAGCGGAGTCACTTTGGTTGGTTACGGGATCGTGGAGTAAGTAGCGTTGATTTTGAAATTGATTTTTTTTTTTGCAATTAATGATATTGAATTAAAATGATAAAGGTGCGGACGTACTATTAAAACCCGACACCACGTTACGCTAGCGACACGCCATCCAATCCAACTCGTGTCAGTACTAATTAGTTCCATGTATTTATTATGGTCAGTTGCAGATAGAAACATGTGCCGGACGCGGGTACTGCCTTTTCGCAACGTAACGTTTGGCAACCTGTTTAATTTTGCAACTTTTCATTTCGCAAAGTCTTAAATACGGTATTTGACAATTCCTGAATTTGCCATATCTTACTATTATTATGAAAATATAGATGTACAGACAGTGTTCAGCGAAGAGAAAACTGAAATCGGTTGAAAATTGGATTTATAGTGATTTTTTGAAAAATATATATACCTGTCTCTTTCTCAAACGCTTTTCTCTATGCAGCAAGTATGGCGGTACTGGCGTGTGACGTCACATGCCAGTATATCTTTCTCTGTCTAATATTGAATTTCAAACCTTTATAACTTTGTTATTTGTAAAGGTAGCTTAAAAGTTGTTTTTCTATTCGATAACAGGCATTGTGTAGTTTTAATTTATAAAACATATACAAAATAGTCAAATACCGTATTGTACCTAAATATTTCAGGATTTATTTCAGGGCCATAGTGTAGAACCCTTTAGGTTAGGTTAGTTGGAAAATGAAAAGTTGCGAAATTAAACAGGTTGCCAAACTTTATTCGCCGAAACATAGTAAACCGTGCCGTACGACGTGGCGTGGCGTCGCGTTTTAGTAGTATGTTACCACCTTATGTTGGTTGTCTGAAGACTTATAAAAGAATGTTCTTTTGCAGACCACCAGAACAAATCAACTTCATCCAAGCAAAATTCAATTTGGATTATTACCACATTGGCAAATATCATAACAGGGGGCATGGAGCTAGCGTAGGCTTTGCTACCCTGAAGACTACCCTGGTGTACCCGGTGTTTGAGACACACTTCAGGTTCTTCCTCAGAGACATGATGAGGCTGCAAGGATGTGACAATCTAATGTGGCTGACGGGTTACAGAAATAAATGGGTCAGTCCATGAAATTGAAAAACAGAAGGAAATGTTATAAGTCCTGGCTTGCTCCAAGACCAGTGTCGCCAGAATTGCTTATATGCGCATTCATATACAGTTTGAAATCTTGGCGATTATTGGTTGTAGCGTCTGTGCGAAAAAAGTAATAACTTTTCATCCTGTACCATCAGCCAAATATGTGGTCTACCACCCTAAAGTTCATAATCGTTTGCATGTCATAAAACAATAATGCCAATAAACGTATCTGTCAACTTGAAAGTTCAACTTTAGTGACATATTCATTTGATAGGAACTTGTTTAAAAATTGGTAGACCACTTATTTAGCTGATAATACCATAATAAGAATTTTACGATAGCGCTTTGTTGCTGAGAGTTTATTGTACAGATATACAAATGAAAATTGCATACAATGTGCTGCCACCTAGCGTGGAATAGTGCAAAGATAATTGACTGCTGTTTATAAAATAAGAGATAATGTAACCCAACCGATAGATGTCTCTAAATTATTGCCTGGTAAAATGAACTCTAATCAAAATAATTTAAATACAACGCGGTTGAATACATGGCTATAGAACTGCCGGATGCTACTCGAATTATAAATTCAAATATGGCAACGAAATTGACGTGAATAGACTATGATATTATAAGTTGGACTTCTATTGTATGGGTCAAGAATTGCTGAATGTGAACTAAAACTAATTATTGCTAGTCCACTGAGTGATTGACTTACCTACCTGGGTGATGCTTGGGCTAAAACTCTTCATGCGTTATTTTAGAGGTGGGACCAAACCAGATCGATTGTGCGAACAATGCCCACAAAACCCCCACAGCAAATTTCAGCTAAATCGTTAAAGCTGTTTCCGAGAGTCCCGACGTAAATATTACAAAGATTGCTCGAGTAAAGATAATGATGAAAATAGCCTGAATGGCTTCGAGAAAAGTATGGTACGGCCGTGCCTTTGTTTTTGTTTTGCTCGACTTGGCAGTGCCCCCAGATTAAAACATGTCCAAGATATTACATATTTTGTGCATTAAAACTATTCTACTATTTGTATAAGAAGTATTCGCCCTTCTTTCCCAAATAACGCCTTATTACAATGTTCTGATCTCATTTCAGGTAATTCATAAAGCTAACACTATGGCAATAGCCATGGTGCCCCTTCTTCCGAGGAAGTCAGAATCTATCTGCGGTTTAATTCCACAGTTAAAGAATTTGGGAGTATTTTCAAGAAAAATGTAAGCGCAAAACTTAGCTATAAACTCCACAGGACGAGGTTTAGTTTACAGGCTAGTGTGTTACGTGTGTCAGAAATTCGTCGAAGAACTCGTCAAGTCACTGACATAGCTGTAAAAATATTCAACTTGAAGTGACAATCAAATGGGCGGGCCACATCGCTCGAAGAACAGAAACGTTAGCGCAGAAGTCCTTGAGTGGCGACCACGAACCGAACCGGCACGAAAGCGTTGGCAGCTCTCCCACTAGGTATGGACTAACAACATCGTGAGAGTTGCGGGCAACTGATGGATGCAAGTGGCGAGTTTTCGTTGCTTTTGTTCGGCAGTGGACGTGTTCCGGCTGGTGATGATAATGAATCGAAATGGCCTATATAAATCGGTGGAGAAAAATTGCGAAGGTACCTAGCGATTGTAGCGATGGGCGACCCCAAATGACCACGTCCACTCTGTCTATATTGTCCAACTTAGAAGATGATGTTGATGATTAAGTTCCTTATAAAAAAGTAATATTATGTTTTATTACAGAATGGCATTCAACACGTGGTTTATTAATAATAAAATTACGAGCATTACGAAGTTGAACGTCGATGCGAGGATCGTGGTGGTCGGTGCTGGGAACACCGCTCTGGCTTGTTTGAACGCTTTGCTATTCGGGTACAATTTTGGTATACCAGTAGTAATATTATAAAGTATCAGATTTGACAAAACAAAGTGTAGATACAACTCTACTTCTAGGGCCGGTAGGACGTGTCATATTTTTTCATGCTCCGCTGTGGCAGATTTAGTGAAGATTAAAGAAATCATTCTCATTTCTATCCTACGCTCTCGCGAAACTCAGAGGTTCATAAATACTTAAAAATATCAACCGTAAAATAAGTCGTCAGGTACCTACTGCAAAAGATACAAGGAGCGATTACAAAAACAAATAAATGAACTTGCCAGAGACCTATTGAGCGGGGAAGGTGATGTGACAAGGCTAAAACGTTGGCAATTACTCAAACTAGACGGAGAGAATAAAGTCTACTCTTCAAGACAATCAATGCTCAATGGAGTAGGTACCATCAGCCAAATAAATGGTCTATCAATTTTTAAACAGTTCCTATCAAATGAATATGTCGCTAAAGTAGAACTTTCAAGTTGACAGCAGCGTCTATGTCCATTATTGTTTTATTACACGCAAACTATTATTAACTTTAGGGTGGTAGACTGATGGTACCTACTCTTTTAAAAGAACAATTGAAAGTTTACGCTATCTGATTATGGCTGTAGCATAGCTGATTGCAGATGTAAAAAATAGTAGATTGTAGGTACAATGAGAGCATAAAACGAGCCATTTTACCCAAGACGTTCATAATAGCCACCCGAGCCGATAGGTACGGCGAGGGTGCATAGACTCGTCAAGGGGAAAATGGGGTTCGAGTTTTACACTCTGCTTTTCACTTAGATTGCGAGAGAATTAAATAGAAACAGTGGAAATAGTTGGTCACTTTCTATGTATCTTTTATTTTTCATGGATTATTATATAACTAATTATATTTTTTTTGTTTTATTGATCTATTTTGATCGATTTGATTCATAGTGATGATGATGATAAATTAAAAATTATTAAAATAAATAATGTAGAATGTTTGTGGCTGTTGACACCTGATTACCTTGGTTTTAAACAAAGATTTTACTTTATGCACTACAGCATACAAAGCCATTTTATGTGCATAGATCCAGCGTAAACACGACCTTCACGAGCATGAGAAGTGTTTTTTTTTATTCCGGAAAAGTCGCTAAATCTGTCCTTAAGCCTTGTCTGCATAATAAATGAACATCTTTGCAAAATTTTAGGTTTTCTACAACACTACGACGAATAAGTATGTCTGTCAGTCTTTTTTTTATTATAATAGGTATCTATTTTGTCTTTTACCCAGAGCGGGCTCACCATACCTAACTTTCACCAACGTGACACTAGTATCGCCGTCCGGCTTGCCATTCATCCGCCATTGCAAGCCGCACGTAGAAATGATGTTCCTTAGACACCGAACCACTACCGATCAATTCCTCAAGAGCACGCCTTATACGTACTATCTGAACGTGGTGGTTGGCACTGTGGTAGATATCAACAAGTAAGTGCCACTGTACTTTAGGTTACAGATTGGGGGTTATTTTCGAGCGTTGCCGTGGAGAGCAGAGTGGCGCAGTGGAAGCGTGCTGGGCCCATAACCCAGAGGTCCGTGGATCGAAACCACGCTCTGCTATGTATCTTTTTGTATTTTTTTAAAAGATTTAGTTAATGTTCATCATTACCAACGAAAGAGGTTTCCTATTTTCGTGTACTTACAGTCAAAATAAATGTTAAGTTAAAAGGGTCGATCAACTTTTCCCTGTACCGCGTTGCCATAGTTACGTCCCCTGGACAACTCTTTAACACCATGAGTTTCTCCATGTTTTCTGTGGTTATAATTCATAGAGCGTACATTTTGTCGTAGTTACAAGCCCATTATTTAATGGACAATCTCCTAAGCACATTAGTAGCACAGTTTTTTTAAGCACTGTTGTCTCTTGGACAACGGGACAGAATAACAAACAACAAAAAGTTGATCGACCCAAAAATTACACTTGATGTTGTTAAAAAAATAAATTATTAAACGGTTTTATTGTAATCTAAAAAAATCATCGTTTACATAATATTTAATCAATATATGCTACCTTCTGCGTTTCTATTTTAGTCTCATGAGTGACCTAGATGACTGGATTCCTTTAGTGCAATATCGCAGCATCATTAGTATTTGGTTACAATAAAACCGTTTTACATTAAAATACACAAGTACTTATGATTTTTCCCTTTTTACTACTTTTCTTGGGTAATACACTTAGCTTTTTTTTTGTAAACCTTTTTAATTTTGTTTATCCTCCATTATGTGTTACCAGGCAAGAAAAATTTATAACGTTATTGAGCGGCCACCGTTGTTATTACGATAAACTGCTCTTGCTATTCGGTAAGCAATACCAGCACCCCGATTACTTGCAGTCAGTGTTGGAACGAGCAAAGAACGTCAAGTAAGTAGTTTTGTTATTATCGCTTTTTAGGGTTCCGTAGTCTACTAGGACTCGCCATGTCTGTCCGTCTGTCTGTCTGTCCGCCGCTAAGCTCAGAGACTGTTAGTACTAGAAAGCTGTAATTAGGCTTTAATATAGATATCGGTTACGCCGACAAAGTGGTAAGTAAGAATAAAAAACACTTTTTTTTTTATTAGTAAGTAGTTTAAGAGTAAATAGCAGCCTAAGGTATAAAATGTACCTAAACTTGGAAGATTCCGTACACAATACGAAATTCTTAGAAAAATATTACTTTATTTTTTCGTAATGGCTACGGAACCCTATCTTGCGCGTGGCCGACACGCTCTTGGCCGGTTTTTACTATGAGTTAAAAATTATTATTTATTAAAAGATGTAAATCACACATCGACAGCTTTGGTTTTTGTTTTTTTTCTTTCTTTCTTTGTTTCTTTCTTTCTTTATAATAAATACGTATAAATATGGTATTGGGGCTCGAATTTTGAAATCACCTTTTTTGAAAATTATGGTAATCTGCGAAACAAGTTTTGACTAGTTTTAAAAATAAAGTTTGGCGGTAATTTTTTCCTGGTCTTACTATACTCTTATTTTAAATTTAACAGTGTTTCTCCACTTTTTGAATCGTATTTTGACGCTATACTTAAAACTTTGAACATCAATCAATCATATATGCACACATTTGTAAACCACAAAAGTCCTAAATAACATTTACAGGTGGTCATGCACCTTCTGACGGAATTAACTTTGGCATTGTATAATTTATTTTAGATCTGGCAACATCCCTCCCTATTCTCGTCTAGACGACCCTTCGTACCGCGAGCCGCAAATAAACACGGACTACGAAACGCCTGACAACGTATTCATCGTCAACAGCCTCACTGAAGCGAACAAGGCGCTACGCTTCGTCAAAAACTTCTACTATAGAAATAGTTCAACCGAATGTACGAGTATGGACAATTTGAACTATTCCTACTAATAATCTAATATTCCAAACGTTACAAACAGTTTATTTCGTCGGAGTGCATGTTTTTTATTCTTTCATGGTTTGACGAACTTGGTTAAAATTTGGTTCCAAATGGTTTGTCACTATTTAACTGGTCAAACATAGAGTACTTAACGCTTTTTCTTCGCGAAATTTTGCAAAGTTAATGCAGGAAGGCGAGAGGCCAATTGTTCACAGTAGAGTCGCCAGCAACAGTAAATATAGGTACAATGATAATGAAATGAAAAATTCATCAGGGTAGTTTCAGACTAGCGTTTTATTTGCGTTAATAAGCCCGTTTTCGGAAACGCGTTCGGTTCTGGGGGACCGTCCCTCTCACTCTCGTATTAAATAATTACTTAGCGTCAGCGGCACGGCAAGATACGAAGTTCGTATTTTCTGCTAGCGTTGAACACGTAGGAATGAGCATGCTAGGTATGCCAAAAACGACCGTATACTACGGGCACAATAAACGCTAGTCTGTAATCGCCCTTAGACAACTTGAATTTATTAATCTCGGTAACCCTTGATGCTCTGTACCAATTGAGTTCACTGGGTAACTAATTATAACATAACTCATCATCATCATCAGCCGGAAGACGTCCACTGCTGAACAAAGGCCTCCCCCTTAGAACGCCACAATGAACGACAACTCGCCACTTGCATCCACCGGTTTCCCGCAACTCTCACGATGTCCTCAGTCCACCTGGTGGGAGGCTTGCCAATGCTTCGTCTTCCGGTTCATGGTCGCCACTCGAGGACTTTTCTCCCCCAATGGTTATCTGTTCTTCGAGCGATGTGGCCCGCCCATTGCGACTACAACTTGCATATTTTTCCAGCTATGTCGGTGACTTTAGTTTTTCGACGAATATCCGTATTCCGGATTCTATCGCGCAAAGAAATTCCAAGCATAGCACATAACTACGAACTCTTAATTACATTTTAATCTAACAAACCTTCATATCGAACGAAAAAAAAGTGCAATGTAATCAAAGTAATTTCTAATTTTACATCTTTGAGGTGTGTAATGTTCTATAATTTGTATTTAGATCAAGTGATAGTGTACGGAGCTTACTTGCACGCGTATTGCTGTATAGCGGCGTTACTGGAAATGGAAATCCCGGCCCGTAATATCACGTTTGTGGAACCATTCCCGCCTGAGGACCCTACTAAGCCCAGGATTCCTGTGTTCTCTAATATTTACGTGAGTTCTAATTACGAATTGGGATGATCACTTCAATAAATTACGCATGTTACATACCTACATGGGTAGTTTATTAAAATCACCTCAACATACCTGAAAATCTGTATACAATCTTCAGAGCCCGTTCCCACTTGTCGGGTTCAATGGCGTGCAGTGGTCAATTCCAATTCTAGGGTAGGCAGCTGGTAGTCCGCGCCTACAGCAAGCAGCACTAGAGCTGCTAATCTTCATGCACGCCATGTAGAGTATCCGATTTGGTTTGTGTCGGATGTCAACCATTTCTGCCACAGTATACAAAATTGGTGTACCTAGTGTAGAGTAAGTGTGAACTTTTTCATATTAAATGTTCTGCTCTGCGACTGGGACATCCGATCAAAATCCTACAACCGACAAGTGGGAACGGGCTCTCAGACTATACTAGTCATTTGCGGATCCGTTTTGTGCCAGTCGGATTTCCGTTTAAAAATCTGTACCGCATAAACAGCCTCATTTAATAATGTATTCAACCACTATTGGGTGTCCGACATTTTGCCTATAACCCGACCAGTGAGAAATTAGTCAAATTGTTTGTTTCACGGACTAAAATAAAGTCCAAATTCTCCTTACTTTAAGTCTTAGCTCGTAATATTTTGTCAATAGATACTTGCCTCACAAGTTCATTTATTGTAGGTTGACCAAACGATGCGAGAAGTACTTAATGAACTAGGAATATCGGTGTACCGCTCGTACTACTTCCAGTCTTGGAATGTGGACATGTACAACATGGCAACCCACGTTAATTTCCTCTCGCATTTCCAAATGGTTGAACTGGAGTGCTCGGCGATGTTCTACTATGGAGTTAAAGGAATAGACGCCAACGCATTTCAGGGTACGTTCTGCTTGTGCTACAAAATTACAAAGAGTTTCTAAATGGTTTCGGATTGGCCCAATTAAACGTTACTTTCAGCATCTCCCTTCAGACATAGTTAGGTAGGTACCTAACAAACTTAAGTTTTCTAGTCTCACTTTTCTAGTGGACAGAAGAAATCGTATGGATGCGGAAAACAGATAAGAAAATTTAAAGAATGAGATTTTTTGTTGACCCTTTCGCTGCGACACGGATTGAAGTGACTGGAGCTTTTATTAATGTTTGAAACGCTGCAAGTCGTATCCAGATCAAGTTTGATTAATTGCATGTTTGTTAATTTGTTAATTAATTAAAACGGGCACATAGGAAACTTATATTTCGAAAACACGTTACATTATGTTGCCTAAGTTTAAACAGTTTTTTTTTGTTACTGAATCCCCTTATATATTTTCGACCATTGTTTATCAGCTATCCACAGGAGCGGCATGGCGTACGACGCAGGTATCCTCATTGACCACCAGTTCCGCACCAACGACCCTTCGATCTTCGCCGCAGGACCTTCCACGCGCTACTGCCCTCGGTACTTCGCTGAGTTCAAAAAGCAGAAGTTCTATGATTCGTATGAAGTCGGTGAGAAGGTGGGTGTGAGGAGGTTTACTATTAATAACAATAAATTTATTTCAAAAAACATCGTTATAATAGATTCTTAAAACTTCACTTCCTAAATAGGTATTAATAAAACCTGTGCTTTAGGATAAGTAGCTCTCCACCCCGTAAGATTTCGATGTTAGTTACAAATCGTATGATAACTCATAGTCTGTTCTTCATACAGGCCATTCTCCCACACTTTTGCGATATACTATATCATTTTAGCTGGGTGCAGAGATAAGAAATCAGTTGGACCCATTATTTTCCCAAAAAGCCGCCGAATCAAACAAATCTATGCGAAGCTCGGTAAGAACCGTCAGCTTCGATTCCTCGATTGACCGAAACTCTCAGCAATCGGCTGAAGATAAGGAGTCTTTTTTTGGAAGCAAGTAAGTACATGCATATAATTTAAAAAAAATATTTTGTCGATAAGAAAAGATAGGTACGGTCAGCATCAAAAGTAGCTGCATACTTTTGTGCTTTGTAATTTTACAGCAGCGTACTTAACACCATACAAATTTGACAAATGTGCTAATACGACATAGTAAAAAAGTGATCCTCTACTTTTGGTGCTGACTGTACCCTTAAAAAATATACGAGTAACTCGTATCGCAATTACTCTGTTTATGGCATCTTGGCCTTTTGTCCCAGATGTACGTGAACCATATATTTTTATTCTAATGCTTAGGAGAGAAACTCGCGACAAAGTAAAATGCGAAAGAGTGCCGGAGTTTGTGAAGCCTATCGTAAAGCAATGCATGCTGCCCGGGGGCTTGCAGTACTTGGAAGTGCGCTCGCCAGGGATGAAGATACCGCACCATTACATACAGACGCTCGATTTCAATGTAAGTACGAGGACCTACCCAGAGGATGGGCTGGAATTGGCATTAGTATTGGGATATCTCCCGCTGGCCGATGCGAGCGCGCACGATAACGCGCGTTTTATTAGGAACTTCTCGCTCATCCCTCGCCGTCTCGCTTCGCCGGTGGAAAATCACCTTTAGGGTCTACGCCTAGCTGGCGCGGGTGCACGGAGTAAAACTCCGCACCACGCGACGTGTGCAGATAGCGCTGGCTCTTACTATTTAACCGACTTCTTTTCAATAGGCGTCCATCTGCTCCATGCTAACG
>NC_133492.1:16513092-16515816 GCF_025370935.1 Choristoneura fumiferana
GATGTTTTCAAGCTCTTGGACTGGAACAGGTTCGGCATCAATATCAACGGCGAGTACATCACCCATCTTGGTTTTGCCGATGATATAGTCATAATGGCGGAGTCGCTGGAGCTCAATACTATGCTCAGTGACCTCAGTATCGTCTCCCAACAGGTGGGTCTTAAGATGAACATGGACAAGACTAAAATCATGTCAAATGTCCATGTCACACTCGTGCCGGTTATCGTTGGGAACGATGCACTCGAAGTTGTTGACCACTGTGTTTACCTTGGACAAGTTGTCCAGTTGGGTAGGTCCAACTTCGACAAAGAGGTCGCCCCGAAGAATCCAACTCGGATGGGCAGCGTTCGGGAAACTTCGTGATCAATATTCCGCAGTGCCTGAAGACTAGAGTCTTCGACCAGTGTGTGTTGCCAGTGATGACTTATGGCGCTGAGACGTGATCCTTGACTGTGTTGGCCTCTTAGAGAGGCTCAGAGTCACGCAACAAGCTATGGAGAGAGCTATGCTTGGAGTTTCTTTGCGCGATAGAATCTGGAATACGGAAATTCGTCGAAGAACTAAAGTCACGGACATAGGTGGATACATATGCAAATTGAAGTGGCAATGGGCAGGCCACATCGCTCGAAGAACAGATAACCGTTGGGGGAGAAAAGTCCTCGAGTGGCGATCACGAACCGGAAGACGAAGCGTTGGCAGGCCTCCCACCAGGTGGACTGACGACATCGTGATAGTAGCGGGAAACCGGTGGATGCAAGTGGCGAGTTGTCGTTCATTGTGGCGTTCTAAGGGGGAGGCCTTTGTCCAGCAGTACCAACTTATACTAAATTAACTTAGGCAAAATTTGCGGGAAATCAGTATAGTCCCCGCGGGATAGGGATAAACGAATTCTTTGCAGATGAAGTCGCAGGCAACAGGTAGGTAGTGCATAATTATTTTTTACTTTTTAATTGTCTTTTTGGCGGCGTTTTAATCAGGCTTTTTTTTGTGTCGGGTTTTTTTTTTTTTTTTATTTAATCTGAACTCACTGGTTAGCGCCTATTGCTCACCTTGTAATATTTTTTTCTGTGTATCTGTTTTCTGTATCGCTTACTATGTCTGGTGTACAATAAAGAGTCTTTGTATTGTATTGTATTGTTAGTGCAATGGGCCATATTTTATATGAATTATAGGTTGGTAGGTATTATTATTTTTATTTTCAATTGTCTTGTACAGCATTCAAACTACTTAATTATTAAGGTGATTGCTCTTCCATACAATCCATGGGACAACTTGCATAGCTTCCACAGATATGTTTTCTTGAAGGTTTTTTTTAAATAGATGTAGGAAATTATTAATATTCTCGTCTAGCGAAATACAAAAACCAGCTAACCTGGAACACTGTTACCTAACAACAATAAAAAGATCCATACAAAATTATTCATATTCTTTATTCGATTGTAGGTATTTTACTTCTGTTTTTATATAAATTTATCATTAAAATTACGGACCTAAGCAGGCACGTACAAATTAAACTAAACCTACGGGGTTTATATTCGAGACTTAGGCCAAAACTAATCATTTGTGCTAAGAAACTCTGCAAATTCACCGTTATCTATAAACCGCGTCCATCTCTTTTCAAATTCAAAAACAATCTTATCTTTATCAGGATAAGTGCTATAGTACAGAGAATTCAAAGCCAGTTTCTTTAGCAGTCTTAAATCTGCATGGCGACTGGCCGCTCCGACAAACGTGACATAAAAATCATGAGACAAGGGATCCGCTTCCCAAATCCCTGGATCATCAGAAGATAAGACAACGGGTAGGCCCGAGCCAAAAAAGTAGCTACAGGATGGTTTCGTAGATCCTCAACCAATTTCAGAACAGCGTTCGACAGAACATTAACTTCTAATGCTATGTTCCTCTTTCTGACTTCATCCATCAGTAAAGGATGCTTCGCTAGAGCAAAAGCATGGCCTATACGCTTTGTGTTAAGAACTATAGCATCAACTAGGTTCTCATCAGAAATACCATTCCAATTGGTCTCGCCAGCATGAAAAAATAGTCAAGATCATCAGCTGCTTCTACTAACAATGGCAGAAATTCTATAATCTGTACTCCTAAATCTTCTTGCCCTACTAAGTCAAAACCGGCAAAGAAATTCGGTAGTTTTTTCTTAATAGCCTTAGCTACTTTAATGTATTTTTTAACTGTGTCTACATCTACCATTCTTAGTGGTGCATAGATAAGTTTAGCACCGAAGAAATCTGGGTAATCACTCATAAATCGATCCAAAACTGCTTTATAAGACTCAGCGGTCGCTACAGAGTCATACACATTACCTTCCAAATCATACAGATGTGGTAAAACACTACGCATTTCAATATACATGACGTTGTCCTCTCTGAAGGCCTTCAATGTGTCGTAAAAGTATTGCTCCCAGAGTGGTTATAGTACATCATTCCGCTGGTGGTAATAAAATAGTTTTGGACCTTTGCCACACTATATTCACGTCAGTATATACACTGTTAGGATTATCAATGAGCAGCGTGAAGTGTTTTCGCAATTCAGCATCAAATTTTTCAACGTTACCGGAAGAATAGCGAACGTTTTTTAACAATTGCAATTATTTTGGCAATTTAAAGTAGGAAGTGCACGTGAAAACAGGAATTGTATATTTTCATCTTCGTAACAGATATATAAGTCATCCCAATAAGTCAGTTCGAGGACGTAGTCTGGACCCAG
>NC_133492.1:16521275-16567274 GCF_025370935.1 Choristoneura fumiferana
AATCATGAAATGGCGCCATTTCATGATATGCCTAGGAATTTCGTGATCTGGCGATCTTACGATTGGCCGCCGACATATATAAGTTTGTTTATCCGTTGCTTAGTACTCACAGTACAAGCTTTGCTAAGTTTGGGACTAGGTCAATTGGTGTCTATTGTCCCATGGTAGTAGAACCTCCTCCATTTTTGAAGTCCATTCATCCAACACGTTCACCAATTTGATCATTAAGCAACATGCACAGCTGTACAAACCGAACCACGACGGACGCAATTTGAATATTTTACAATTCAATAAAACGGATATCGAATGGCAAATAAACCAAGTGTTTTAAACTTCCATGTGGAGCGATTGGTTTTATTCCAACAGGTTTAGTAAGCTTGCCGACGGATTGCATTTTTATTAAAAACTGGTTCAGGATTTTGTAAAACCGTACAACAGTTTTTTTGAAACTACTAATCAATAAAATTGACATATTTTTTGAGTAGTCTGAATACACATAGATCGTTATTATATTGTGAATTAAGTTCGTCTATTGTTTTAACTCATTATCTAAAAACAAAAACCAATTGCCTCAGCTGCTGCAAATCGACACCACTACAAAACCGCTGACGCATTCCAAAACTCTATTCAAATTAATATTACAATCGTTTCACATTGCAATGTATGAGCGAATTCTGGTACTTTGATACATAAAACACAAAAATGTATGTTGACACTTACTGGTAGTACTCGTACTCGAAGCTAAGTTCGTGGTTCTGGTTGCTTATTGTTACATTTTCTTTTCTCATTTGTTTTGTTAATTGTTTTCTCATTCTTTTAACTTCTTTTCTTTCTGTCTTTAACCATTTTCTAAGCTCTCTTCGAGTGTTGTAAGGCCTACGTTCACTGGTTTCCCAAATTCACGAAGCTCTAGGGTAATGTAATAAAAAATATGGATCTCCCGAGTAAATGTCCGAGGCACATTAAAATTCAAAAAGCGTGCTTCATTTTTTCAGTTGTGAGCGTTCACCAAACACGCCACCGCGACCAGGATGAAATCGACATTTTCAATTTATACAGCGGTCCCGGAATCACGTTTGCGGACAGCCTTAGATTGGAAGTGGACTGCGATTTGATTGATATTTTAAAGGGTTTTTGAGTATTAATTATTATTGTGTTAATGACGTGGGATATTCCATGATATCACGTATTTTTTGTATGCTAATTATATTATAAATGCGAAAGTTTATGTTTGTGTGTGTGTGTGTATGTTTGTTACTCCATAACGCTAAAACGGCTGGACGGATTTAGATGGAATTTGGTATGTAGAAAGCGGGACAATAACATATAGGCTACTTTTTATCCCAATATTCCCACGGGATAGGAATAAAATCTCGAAATAACAACTGTTGGGCTTAGAGTCATGAAATTTGGGATGGTTGCTTTTAATGCAACGTCACGAAAAGCACGGTGTAATTTTTGGTAATTCCCACAGAAAATTTTGTAATGTCCAGGAATTTCAAGTCACTGCTGTATCCAATGATTTGCGCGTGCGAAACCGCGGGTAGATGTTAGTTTCATATATTATTTTAATAACCCGTCTAGACTGTCGCTGTTCTTATATTAAAAATTGTAAGTTTGTTTGTTTGTTTGTTATTTCATCACCTGCTAACCACTGAACTGATTTAGATGAAATTCGGTACACAGATAGTTTGAGTCTCGGCTAGTAGGTACATAATAAAAATCAAAAGATACTGAAATTATCTAAGTTTTTTATCACACAGGGTGCAATTGAAAATTGGAAGAAAATCATGCAGCAATTGGAGCATAGTTCAAATTACGAAAAGGATCATAGTGTAATAATAAATATATTTATATTGTAATAATAAATAATAATAGTCGGAAACACATCAAGGAGTAAGAGGAACAAATCTCGTGAGTCCTTGCGCAAAGTAAACAAGAAAAGAAGCAAAGAACAATTTAACACCAAGAATTATCACCGAATGTCTAATGTGAAGCACAACAGGTCATTAAATAAAAAGTGTTAATATGTTGAACTGATAACCTAAATAAAAACCTGGTGACCCACGTCTAGGTTAAGTACCTACCGAAAGAGAGTTGCTTCTGTGTGACGTTTTAATCGTTTTAATTACTAGTAAGTGGCCTGCCAACGCTTGGCATTCTGGTTCATGGTTGCCACTCGAGAACTTCTCTCCCCTAATGATCATGTCTTCGAGCGATGTAGCCCGCTCATTGCCACTTGAACTTGCATATTTTTGGAGCTATGTCGATGATTTTAGTCCCTCAGCGAATTTTCCGTATTCTGAATTCTATCACGCAAAGAAACTCCAAGAACAGCTTTAGCCCGTTGCATCGTTATCATAATAATATATATTTTTGCTAAATAGATGCTGAAGCATAATATAGCTAACTCGGGTTGTTTCCTTAAATGTATTACCAATGTCGTCCGGAGTCGTACGAAACACATTTCCTTTTCGAGCCAGACTGGCGGCTACAAAATCTTTCTGAATTTTAAATTATGCGAAATTCCGATTTAAAGTTTTACTCCACGTTACAGGGAATGTTTTATGTTAGTTTATAAGCTTGCATCTGAAATTTAGTTTCAGAAAGTAAAACTTTAAAAGAAGTTTATTTTTAAAGAATTTTGTCTCCCATAATTATACATACGGAATATTAGGGAACACTTATACAAGAGGACCGGTTTTCCAGAATGTGGAGAATTCGTGGAGATGATAGAATAGATCATTATTTCAAATAACAATGATCCGTTAAACTGTTACTGATTGGTGTCAATTGTCCCATGCATATTATTATTATTACTGTTAATATTTTTTTTCCAAAAATACATTAGTTTATTAAAAACATAAATTTACATGAATGTTGACTCTTACAAACGAGAATCACGACATCAATCAGAGGAGGTTGTGTACAATAGCGGAAAAAATGTTGTACGGAGAGCATTCCATCATAGCCCTCTGCAATCTTTCTATTGTTCCAGTTTTCTGTGTGCAGTATAACCACGTATTACCCAATGCTCGTCTGCTCAACCGGTTCATCTTTTTGACAAAGCTTTTAAAATTAACCAGTAGGTACGACGAATACTATGCGTTTAAGTGGGTCTAATACACGTACAATCCAAATAAGAAATGTACGGCTAATGGCGGACGTTTAATAAGCTGGTTCATGTTCCGATAAGCAGGTATAAACTACACAGAGTCATTATGTTTTATAGTCATGACATGATTTAGAAGCTTCAGCTCAAAGTGATTTCTACTTTAGTCACTCATAACCGGACCTCGGAAAGGGTGACCTATAGGTATTCTTATGGCATTACTGTCATGTGTAGATATTAATATGGATACACCCTGGACATAAATAGTTTAAAACAAAAAAAATCTTTACTCATTATGATTAAACTAACATGACAATATTTTGCAAAAGGAGTACTGACTAATTATAATATCTTTCCACTTAAGCGAACTGCAACGGAGCTGTAAAAATCGACCTAACACATTCCGTAGATTCTAATTCACTTTGCTCGTTTTATCTGCGACGTAAAGCTCGTAGTAAAAAAGCTGTCTAAATAAAATAATTTCGTTAGTATAATAAAATTACACATGAAACAACTAACATTAAATTACAGGGTGTGTCCATGTTATGCAAACTCTCCAAACAGCTCACCGTTTCCGAGCTCTGCTCATAACCCAATGTGGTGTTCTTGACTTGCAAAATATTACTGAGATGGCGTTGGTATCGACAAGTTCATTTGACGTTACTCTTGCTTGTAATTGGCTCATTTTAGTCAATTTACCAATCACAAACGTGACGCAAATGTCAAAATTGACAAATGGACGTTGCGATACTAGCACCAAGTAGCCTGTACCAGAAACCCTCATATCACTCCACTGAACGTTTTAAACGTGTCGTCAACATAGAGCTTCTCAAATTATGATCAAAAAAGCTGCAGCTATAATAACTATAACATGACGCTATAGCCCCTACTAAATTAACCCGGGAACTTTATTATTTCCCTCGAGAACTTAAGGGACAGAAGATTGCTGATTTTAATCTAGTTTACGCGGAATTGGGTCATTTCAGGCGAAAATTTAATAGTGTTTGATCTTGTTTTGACACCACACGGGTTTTTAGTTATAAATTCATGCATTTTTCATATTTGCTGCCCAAATAAAGGGCCGTGAATTATACACATTCTTTACATGATCAAAATCGAATACTGCTAAAACTTAAGAGTAAATATTGTCACATTAATTACTATCTGCGTTGGATTTGCTTTTTGCTATCCCGTAGAATTTTCACATATTGCTTATGTAACATTTGAGTGTATGAAATCAGTATTTTTTTTTGCTTAGTTGAACAACGATAGATCAACAAACGCCTCTGCATTTACTTTAATCAATATCATTTTAGCCCATTATATGTCCCGCCATAAGACATAAACCTTTCCTCAGAATGATAATTTAATATCAATAATCTCAAAATAATACTTGTTAGTAACCTAAGCACTATCAAACTCAGCTTCATACAACCCAGACCTTTAAATCGTCCAAAAAGAAAAAGAATCTTACATTGTCTCCTCCCACACGCTATGAAATTTTAACACTCTCTTTATGGCTAAGTGAAATAAAGTCTTCGGGCAGTGCCCAAGTCGTTAATGGCCCGCCCTGTAGATTACTGTCAAGCTTTTTACTGCGGCACCAAATTTGAAACTTTGGCTTTGCCACTTTCAGTTTTTAGCTATAATACGCTTGAGTGAATCAGAGTTTAGATTGAGGAGACATTTGCTTGAAACCGCGTGCTTGCGGGAAACCGGTGGATGCAAGTGGCGAGTTGTCGTTATTTGTGGCGTTCTAAGGAGGAGGCCTTTGTTCAGCAATGGACGTCTTCCGGCTGATGATTATGATGATGATGATGACATTTGCTTGTTTTCCGTCCTACCGTCAACATAATCGGAGCCTACATTTTCTTTTTTCTCGAACGTTCTAGTTGTATCATTTGCAACTCGTATTATTCATTTTAAATACTTTGTCATTCTTTCTTTCTTCTTTTTAGCTTTTGCGATTATTCAAACGATAAGCCAATATAACGACACATTAAAACATGTTTTATCGTCACATTTCACAAAATAGTCATCCGCCTAGAGACTGGAGAGGATTTCGAACTGTCGAATTTTGTCCGAAAATCGTCCAGAAAACCTGTCGCCGAGTCATTACTGTGTCCCACCAGGCCGAGAACTTGTCGACAAATGAGATGACTTTGTTACAAGTTCGTTTTACCTACAGCATGTAAAGTTACTTAAACAAATTAAACATTTTCTCGTTTTGGGCGAGTGAATTTTATTTTCGAGAGCAAATGTGTTCGGTTTTTGTTGTAGCTATGTGCGCTAGAGTGCAATGGCAAAACACAAATCCCGATAGATCATAGGTTCTGCTTCCGACTTGCGTGCTAGCTATTTGTTTTTAAAAAACTTAATTTACTTAGCATAAGTTTGAACTACTGTAATGTAATGTTGATCGAAACAGCAGGAAATAAAATGTATAAACTTGGTTTCCTATTCTCTGAACTGCTCTAGTTCAAGTTAATCAAGTTATAAAAACAGCCAAGTGCAAGTTCGAGTGGCGAGGGTTCAACCTACGTGTTTCCAGTGTTAGCAGAGCCCTGCTCCTAAGTGAAATTTACGCAGTGTGGCGTCATTTTAGATTGGTTACAGAGTCTGTAATACAGACATAGACACACCCAAAAAAAATTCAGTTCAGACTTATTTTACAGTTGTGCAATTTTGTGGTAAAGACTATTATTTCCTTACCATAATCTCAAATTTCATTTAAATCGTTTCAGCGGTTTAAGATTGAAGAATGAACAGATGGCTTTTGAATTTGTAATAATAGTAAAGATAATTAAGGAAGCTCTATTTCTATGAGGAGGCTTGTGCCCCATAGTGGGATGTTTATTGGCCGGGATGACGATGGTGAATTAAGGAAGTAAAGACCAGTAATCATTGGTGAAGTAGATCCCTTTAGAGTAATATCGGAATTTATTCAGAAGGTACTTCAAAAAATAACAAGAACGTTAGTATCACGTAATAAAACAGATTAAAAACTAAACCTCAACGGAGTAACGCGAATCCTTATATCGAATGGAAGCGAGCAAGAATTATAACAATAAGTATAATGCTATCGAAATGGGATAACATAGAATTCCAATATCTTACTGGTTGGAATTCCAATACTGAGGCGAGAGCGAAATGTATCCGCCTTTGTAGGACTTCAAATGGAAGTATTGTCTTTAGCGTGCGTTTGAAAAATTTAATGTTATGTTAAATTTAAAAGGCTGCTTTTTATATGCCAAACAACGGCTAACGGATAGTGCGTTTCCGACCTGGACATCGGTGGAATGATCGATTGTATCTATGTTTCCAAAAGAATAATTGAATCGAACTTAATGAGCCATGATGAATGATGTTTGTGCAAAATTTCTCACGATGTTTTCTTTCACCGTAAAGCTCATGGTGAATTAGGTATGTACTAAAAGTACTAATGTAAAGTATTTTATTGTATTCTATCTATCAAATATATATATATAATACCTTTAAACGAGCAATTCTCGTATATATAAAAAAATATATATATTTCGGGGATCTCGGAAACGGCTCCAAAGATTTCGATGAAATTTGGTATGTGTTGTTTTTGGGGATGACAAATCAATCTAGCTTTGTCTTATCTCTGGATAAATTATAATCGAGTTTTAACCTGAGCAAAGCTCGGTCACCCTGGTACTAACTCTTTTACATAAAACATATGAAAATTACAGTCAACAACAGAAAGCTATGTACAAAGAAATGTGTAAAGTCGCAGATGAATTTCGAAAATCTCAGCTATGCAAGCCCTGATTTGAAGCCACGACACACGAGTACACTAGGCCACCACGGCTTTTTAGCTATAAGTGTAACTATACTTACTTCTTCTTTACTATCAATCTTCTTTGTTTACCTGAACACATTAAATGTATAATAGATCCCATTGCTGTTAAACAAAACCCTTTATGCAGTTGACACAAAAGATAAATGTCTTCATTCTTATTCACAAAAGCTTAGGCTTGCGGAAAAAAGGTTAAATTAACGAGTAAATAAGAATGGCTGCATATATATTTAACGCTATCGAGGTTTTTGTTGGACGTTAAAGAAAAAAAAGGTAAAGGCACGGGTCACATTAAACCTTTTTTGGTTAATAATGCCCGAGGTTTACGTGTTGAGGCTGGCGATTGTTTTATCTGATAGATCGATAGCGGGCTAAGGTTTGTACTTTTCTAGGGTTGCCTTTGATTAACGGGTCTTATTAAGGTTCCGTAGGGTAACAAAGGGAACCCTATTAGCATAGTAAAGCGCTCGCTTCCCAAGATGATCACCTTTTACGTTCGCGTACTCGTTACTTACGTATTTTTTGTATTAGGTATAATAGTTGTAAATTAGTCATATATTGACTTTGACTTTGAATATAGTTATATATAGTATTATGTGTAGGTAAACATGAGTAGTATGGCATACAGTCGCCATCACCATTACGGCGAATTTATAATAATATTTTTAAATTTAGCATAATAATATAACGGCATGGAATCTGTCTGGTTTCTCTAGACACAGACATTAGACAATTTTAAGTTAACTTTCTTTCTAAAATTATTTGCCGGTAGGTAATTAATCTAAAATAGACGTCGACAACCCTACGGGTCCGCGCCGGAGTATGCAGTTAAGTCTCCTAAAGGGTCGGAGTGGACCTACTTGTTTAATGTCGCTAACTGTCCGTTCGTCTATCCTTTTGTTTGTTTTGTATTTCTAGATCCATAAAGCAGATAGGTAGCTGAAACATACTTACAGCAGGGTAGGCACTGCCACTACAATATTTTTTATGCAGCCTGTATTATGTTCCAGCCCCACTGCTGGGCAAAGGCCTCCCCTTTCTTTCGCCACTCTTCCCTATCCTGGGCATGCACCTGCCAATCGACCTGAAAAGCGCTCAGATGTCACGCCATCTCCTCTTAGGTTAGGACAACTAATTAAATAATAATAAAAAAACCGGCCAAGAGCGTGCTTGACATGCCCAAAATAGGGTTCCTTAGCCATTACGAAAAAATTAAGTAATATTTTTCTAAGGATTTCCTATTTTATACGGAATCTTCTAAGTTTAGGTATATTTTATACCTTAGGCTGCTATTTACTCATAAACTACTAATAATTCTCAAGCAAACTTAGCCGCTATAGTTTTCCTTAAAAGTTTGATATACTTACTACCATCCTTAATTTTTTCAAATTTTTCCACCCACGGTTTAGATAAAGGTAAAGTTGATTATTTCGCAAAAAAAAACAGTGAATCGAAAAATTGTTGAGCAAACCCCTAATGGTTTTAAAATACCTATCCAACGATACCCCACACTATAGGGTTGGATGACAAAAGGTTTGTGGGAGGTAACCTAAAAGATTTTATTTTTAATTTTATTGTCCTTTTTTGTCGGCATAGTTTACATATATATCCGTGCAAAATTACAGCTTTGTAGCATTGATAGTCCCTGAGCAAATATACACACATTCGGAATACACATAACTACGTCATGCAGATTTTGAGGTTAGGCAGAAACTAGTTTGAGAAGGAGGCCAAGAAAATGATTCAGCTGGACTGGGCGGCATTTGGCAAACTACGTCGATATTCGTCACTCATACCGCAGTGTCTGAAAAGGAAAACGAAAATTTATATTTTTAAGGAAGATCGTCTCTTTATCGTTGCTTTATATTATATAATTATTATTATTACTTAGTAATTTAATGTTTTTTGTTACAGGTAAGTGCCGCTGTATTGATGTCTAGAGAAGTAAATACTGCAGTAAATGAATTATGCCGTAAGTACTGACGGATTGAAATCAAATAAGGAATAAGCATTTCTTTTATTTTCTCTAATATTGCCAGCTATTTGACATAAAAATTAAGAAAAAAAATGACAATCGGAGTTGTGAAACAATATTTCAAATATCTGAAGAAGACAGGAAGACATGAACGTTTTGAATTGTCAATTAGACAGAAATATCTGATATGGATTATGACGTCATAATTCCCCTTTTCTAGAATGAGTTGGAATGCAAAGTTTATTAGTTCTTCCTTCCTTTTCTTTGTATCACGATAAAATATTTAAGAGAACAAAATATGTTCCATGCATATTCCATATTGTTTGTCTACAATATTGGAAGAGCCCCTTCGATTTCACAAAGTATCCATTTATAAAATCCTGATTAGTGATAGGATAGGACCCAATCCCAAGTTACTTTACTTCTCAACAACAAAAAAAATGCGATTGATAAATATGACGAAGTTCTGGTTAACAAACATTAAAAAACAATAAATATGTAAGTAATTAAACCTAATTGATAACCTCCTGAAAGAGTCGTATCAGATACTTACCTACTTATATTTATGCACGCTTTCTTCTGTAAAATATCGGTGTTGGTGACAGTCCAAGCAGTTTTGTTCACAAAGTCAAAGTCAGACTACATGTATTACATTTACACTTGTCGCGTACTAAATTCAATTTCCATTTTTCTTTTTTTGCCAGTATCCAGCGCGGATCATAAAGAAAAAAAAAACTAACCAGTCTTTTTTGCGAAACTATGGAGGCGGATAAACTTTTTTTTTCTGTGAAATAGTTAAACATCGGAAACCCGAAAACATTGAAATTCGAACACACGCTCCGTGTTTCGGCACGCCCGTTCCAAATTTAAATTCCGAACACCCGCCTCTTCGTCTTTTGCCACGTACTGGCTGGAGTTAAGGATGAATTTTAAATTGTATTAGAACACAAGCGTAGTATATTTAAAAAGTTTATCTTTATTGAGTGCCACATTAGCATATTCGTAGAATCGTTTTCTAACAACGTTTTCTCAAGAATTTGTCAACAAAAATTCGACGTAAAATGTCGTCTACATACCAACCGTCACCAAAGAACGTATATGTTATACCCTAGCGACAAGCAAGTTCGAGGAATACAAGCAAATTTGACAGGTGAAGCCCCCATTTCCTCCAGAGTTTTCCTCGAACATTCAATACGTATCAGGTTACGTGTATTTCGAAAGTGGCTTCCTTTCTATTGTAGTGAGGTGTCACAGGGTTGAAATGAATGTTAGGTGATATTGTTTCTGGGGAATTAGGTGTTTGGTGACCTATGAGTAGGCTGTTATTGTATGTTAAATAAACACATGATGTTTTTATGTTCATAGTGTTCTAATAATATATTTTTCTACTTTTGTTTTATATATGATAGGAGGGAAAGGAACATGCTGGTCATCTAATGGAAAGTAATGACCCTTAACATAAACTGAGTTATGGATGCATTGAGAAAAAAATGAACATGTCAGTTCCAACAGGTCCCTAACTATGAAAACAAAATAACCAACACGATGTAAATCAGCAAAAACTCAAGCCAAGAGACACATGACCATGTTCTCCAAACCATACCTACTACCGAAACCCTTCAAAACTGCATTATAGTAAGTAGGTACTGTTAGTAACTGATTCATATTGAGATTGATTTGATTTTTATACACGAGTGTAGTTTAGTTGAATTGCTTGCTGCTAACCCCCCATGCTAAACTGTAATTTTTAGATTCATATGCCGTTCAAAGTCAAATGTTTCATCGAGTGATCATTCAAACGACCTTGCTGCACCACACAAAACGCTAACACGTTTCAAGAAATGACTGTCATCTCCCGTAACTCTTGAGACTTAACTAGTTATATAAATTATTTTACGTATCTCTCTGAGTACGCCAGGTAGCACAATAGAGCCCGGGATTTAGTCCAGAAGCCTCTAATCTCAGGTTGCTGCGAGCTCGATATCTTTATGGATGTTCCGTGCACCACAATTAGAGAGGCGATACGGTGAGCTTTAAATTTTGATGGCGCTTCAATCGCAGCTGTTATTTAGACTCCGTTTCCACCAGAGATGTGCGAGGATTGGTGGCGAGGAATGTGTTTTTCATCAACCAATAGAAACGCTAATTTAAGAACCTATCCTCGCACAGCACCTCTCTGGTGGAAACAGCTGCGTGGAGCGAGACTAGGTAAATGAAGCGTTTCCATTGGTTCATAAGAAACACATTCCTCGCAACACACCCTCTCACATCTTTGGTGGAAAAGGGAGCCTTTAGAGCCTCATTACACTGGCGAATTTCGGGCGAATTGAAAGCGAAGCGAGCGCGCGACGTTTTCGCTGCGAGCGACGTTTTAGCTGCGCATAACGTCAAGAACGCCATATTGTAAACTCTCGTACAATAATAATAGGGCTTTTTGGCGCTATACGCAGCTAACTGCTGAGAACGATTGAGAAAAGAAGAATATGCTGGGGCACCTGATACGACATGATGGTTACATAAGAATAATCATTGAAGGGAAAATAAAGGGCAGGAGAGGCAGAGGAAGACCGAAATGTGCGTTTATGGATCAAGCCAAAGAGAAGGTTAATTTCATAGTATCAGGAGCTCAAAGCATTGGCAGAGAGGCGTACAGAAGGGGGATTACTCCACTGACAAGAGCTAAGCTCTTAAATATAATTATGATGAAATTAAATGAAATGAAAAAGTTTTTTCGGGCCACACAAAACAAAAAAGTAAAATAAAATGAGAATACAAAATACTAAAAAAATATGAATACTTATTTGTTTGTGCCCGAAATGGTCCCGCCTCAGCATAAAATGCGAACTCCTTGGGTGGAGCCCGCACTGGTCTTCCGGCGAGACCACTGATGACGCAGCAAACTCGCTGCGATATTATTGCGCGCTCGCGACGAACGCGTTGCACGCTGGCTTAGCTTTTAATTCGCCCATAAATCTCCAGTGAGATATGGCTCTAAATGAGAATAGAAATGATTTCAACAGGTAAGAAACTGGTTCATGTCTGACAAATTAGATGCCATAAAGGGATAAGTCCTTTTGACCATGTATCTCATCAACGTTAGCCAATCGTGTTTGTTTCTCTGTTTTTGTACAAATAAGAAGTTAACATAGGAACATAGAATTTAACGAAAAAAGTTCGAGCAAAGCTCTGTCGCCCAGGTCCTAAATTCAATATGGCTGACAAAAGCTTTAGCAATTACACTCTCTGAATGGAAGCGGCGATCCACGCAGTACTCGTAATATCTATTGGGTATAGTCAGTTGCTCCTAATCCCCTTGCCGATATTATTGCATTAATGTTGATGTGTGCCATACACTTTGGTGAGCCTATTGTCAAAGAGGTATTTAATGGTATTGTAGGGTTGATCTTCTTTGTAATATTTCGGTGGGGAAGGAGAGGGGGTTTTCTTGTTATTGTTAGTTAAGGACAGTTTTCGAAACACTGGCTTAACTTAAATGAGACTTTAGAATATTTTGGTTGCGCTGTTGAAAGTTGAAAAGAATTCGCAAAATTAAGGAAACTATATAAGTATGTTTATCCATTGCCTAGTATCCATAGTACAAGCTTTGCTTAGTTTGGGACTAGGTCAATTGGTGTCAAGTGTCCCGTGATATTTATTATTATTGTTATTAATGTATCTGCCTAATGCAAATTGATTACAAAATGGTTTCACCTGGTATGTGTTCAATTTCCTGTTCTGATATCTTATCTTATAAATCTTCAGATTCACGGTGTACAGACCTTCGTGCGTGTGTGTATTTTGTTACTTCTCCACGGTAAACCGCTAGACAGATTTAGACAAAACGGTTTGTGTGATTTGTGTGTGTTCTTAAAGTGTAGAGGCGGAGGATCTGCATGATCACATTTGGTCCATAGACATAGCTATCGCACGGGCGCAGATGAGAAAATTCATGATTCAATAAATTGAGAAACAATTTTTATAGTAACTAGTGTTTTCACAGTAACTAAAGTAGCTGGCAGCATTGCTATAGTCTGAAAACCGTATAGTGTCTGTCTCACGGCATCTCTCCTACTTGTAGTTGCTTCCATCCAGGAATTCCAACCCTATGCTATGTAAATTGAATAATCCCGAGAAGTTGGATACGCTATCGACGGAGATACCGGCTGACTGAGACGCTCGCCGGAAAATTGACATTTCCTCCGCAGACGATCGCAGGGCATAGATGACGAGCGGTTTTGGTGATAGATCTGTAAAATTTAGATTATCTTAAAAATAATATATTAACCTATTGTTAATTGTACTTGCGTTGTCATCTTAAACTTCATTTCCGTACCAAATTTCAAGTCCGTCATGCGGAGACAATCCTGGCTGGACCACCAGAATTTCACTACCAGATTATTTACAGGTAAGTAACTGTGTTGATTGTATTTATTGTTATTGGGTATGCTAAATTTTAATTCAATCCGACCACTTAAAGTTTGTCAAAATGAACTTGCATAATTTGACAAAACAACAACAAACATAGCAAATTAAAGAAAAGCTTATAACAAGAAATAAATTTTGTTTGGTTCTTTCCGAAATGATGCAACTCATTTAAAATCGCGAGTTCTTCAGTGTATTCGTCGAGGGCTGTGTACTATGATAACATCTCGGAATAGAGACTGTCGCTTAACTATCGCAACCTGTATGACGGGCGTCGCTTCTCACCACGCAAACTGAGTTTCGTGGTACCAGTCATTTAGTTCTTGTCAAATGCGCAGCTCGTCAAGCTTGCGTTCCAGTGGACCAAGTATGTCTGTTGGGTATTTCCGTGTTGTTTTCTGTTTTATGCAGTTTGTATTTTTTTTATTCATAAACATAGCATACTTTGACTTTGTTATAATCCCTCATACTTCCCCAATAGTATATATTCAAGTGCAGTCTAAATTGTTTATTATATAAGACTCAATACATCACATATTGAAAAAGAATAACATTAGGCATAGGATGAATGAACAATATAATTTCTATGATCAAAAAAAAGTTGCTCTCCTGTGACAAATCAAAGCGCAAAGAAAAGTCATGGGTAAGCAAAGTAATTGTTTTTAGTTCATTGATAAATGGACTTTCGCAAAGTAACGCCTGATCCAATTAATCTAAACTAAAAATAAAATAATAAAATTAATTAAACGATGTTTGTTTTTACCTATGTGTCACTGCTGTTATAAATAATAAATAATTTATTCTCTTTCTTTCTAATCTAATTTCTTGTGCCTTGGCCCAGTTTCCTCAGGTCTTGGATCGTGGGTGATTGTAAACATGATCAATGTTTAATTCAATTGGTGACAGCTTGCCTGCACTTCCTCTTTGCCACTGTTTGCTGCCCTATTGTTAGGTATCCAGCCATGTTTCCCAGTTCTTGTGTTGTTTGTTTACGGGAATAAAATGGACGAATAATTCGGTGTTTGATCAAAGGCGGTATTACTTACAATGAGTTTGGTAGACTGTATCGAATTGTATACTTCGAACGATTGCTTTTATAATTAACCCTCCGACGCAAAAAGAGGGGTGTTATAAGTTTTAGTTTGATAATCGGTTGAACCATTATAGATTTTTTTAACGCTTAAGTGGGTTAAGTTAGGTTAGGTTATATTTGATAGGATTCGGTGTAAAAATAGTTTGGAATCCTCAAAAAGACAATAATAGTTTTTATCCCGAAAAATTGTACAGTTCCCGAGGCGCGCGATAAAAGAAATCTTGGGCAACAGCTATTTGGTATCAAATATAGATTGAGATCCTGAGAATGACAAAGAATAGGTTTTATCCCAGTAAATCGTAAAGTTCTCGTGATAAACAAATTCTTTGCAGATATTGCAAATGTAATTGCTATTGCGAATGTGACGATACAATAAAAATGAAATTTGGTGTAGAGATAGTTTAAGATCCTGCTGAAGAGATAAAACAGTTTCTATCCTGAAAATTAGTCAAGTCCCGCACAACAGCGATAAACAAAACCTTCAATGATGCAGTCGCGGGTAACATCTATTAAAATATTCACTTCTAACGTCTTAACCTCCAAACATTCATCATCAGACTTAGCAAATACCATACACACTCCACAGTTAACATTGTAAAGGCAGAAGTTAATTACTTCTGGTGCAGCTAGATTGCTGATAGCTAGTGCTTAATTAGCTGAATCTAGACGCTGTTTGATTAGTTAGTAGGAGTTGAGAGACACTGCGTTATTAGTAGTTGGAGTGATTGTGTGTTTTGCTTCGGATTGGTGTCTGATTTTTCATCTATAAATATAAAAGGACTAGACCTGACTCACTGACTCAACAACGCCCAGCCTTTTCTGAATTGGAAAATTTGCACCATTTGCCTAAATAAAAAAATAAAAATAATTAATTTCAGACTCAAAGAATCCATATCGTGTTAGTAAAGAGAAACTTCAAAACTAGATGTTAGTAACTAGATTTAGAAGTATAAGAAACAAGAGAATGGGAAGAAAACGGCAAATGCCGAAACAACGCGTCAAAAATCAATCAAAACACGGAAAAAAAGGAGTTATTTTTTGCTACCCTAAATATAACGCGAGCGAAGCCCCGGGCATTGACTAGTAGGTAATAAGAGTGAGTTAGTGATGATTTGCAAAACAATTTATTTAGTAGATTGCATGTCCCTTGGAGTGCTGGCGCTACCTATAAAATTAATAATCAGGTGCTGCGGCCATTTTGCAAAAGAAGCTGACAACGGGTATGCATAACTTTTCTTGTTGAAAGAAGTTGCCTGAAAGAGATATATAGTTTGAAGGCGAATAGGCTGCCTATTGCTTACCTTGTAATTTTCTCTCTACGTCAGTCGAGGAAATTAAATCACGTGGTATCAGACTGGAACCTTTTCATAATCATTTTCGCTATGATTTCTTTGGCAGATGTAGTATGGAATGTCAATGTGACATCAGTAGTACAAAGGTTCCTGATAAGCAATTCCGTTTCCATAACTATACCTTATTTTCCGCATTGCTTCCTTTTGTTATGTCAATAGAGAATCATTTTATTATATCGTTAGGAAACATTTAAAAAAAAAGATGTAGATTGGTTCTTAAGTACCCCAACAAACTGTCCTAGTAATATCATCACATAGTGTTTACCTACTACACACACACACACAACACACACAAACATCAATGAATAGTGAATGAGAGTTGTACACTTTCTGCCAACAAACTGCTATGCAGTTTGGCAGAGGCTTATAGTTATAAGTATTCTTGTACTTCTTTTGTTTTATTTAAGTAAATAAATAATTAAAAAAATGTCACGCCTGTATTCCCAAATGGGGTAGGCAGAGCACACGAAACGTTACCGTTTCGGAGCCACTTTTAGCAATTTTAGGTTTTAAGTTTGACAAAAACGGTACAATAGTGACAGGTTGCTAGCCTGTCGCCTACGGTATACCTTAACCTATATCCTTTGTCGCCTCTTACGACATCCACGGAAGAAATGGAGAGTTGTAATTCTAACCCAACACCACACATTTACCTACTAAATCTGAACAATTTCCATAGCTTAGCTCCCTTAACACTATTAGTCTCGCAACACTGCTTATTGATTAACTTATTCCAACTCGCATGTTGAAGTTTCCCCGAATTATGCGCGTTTTCGCAAAGAATTTACATATTTAAAGCAAATTTTGAGAAGCCGGATCAGAGATTGTTCGCTTACACTTATCAAGGTATTGAGATGGTAATTATTAATTAGGGATTCTGTGTTACATTAGCGGTAACAGGAATCTGGAATTAAACTCATTATTGTAATTATGAGCTTCGTTTGATGCGTGTTCGGATAGATTTAGCATTATTAGGTACTTCGTTAGTATCTCACACTTGCTTTTAAACTAAAGTCTAGAAAAGATGTTTTCCTTTATAGATAGTTTCCTTTTTAATTTTGTCATCCTTCTTCCTTACTCTGTCTGTCTGTCAGTTACCTTTTCACACTCAAACCGCAAAACCGATTTAGAAAAATGTAACTTGGTATAGAAATAGTTTAGGACTTTGGGTAGGACAAAAGATACAATAAAATACAAATAATTTTTATTTAGCACCACAAATCAAAACAGTAAAATAAGTTGACAGTTTTAAAGACAAAATGCAGAATAGACACTAGGCGGTCTTATCGTTTAAAAGTAATCTCTCGCAGACAACCATTTAGACAAAAGCTAGGATCCAAGAAATGATATAGAATTCTATTTTTTCCATTTTTATTTATTACTAAAAGTTGCTATAAGTTGCTCCGAAGCGGTAACGTTTCGTGTGCTCTGCCCACCCCATTTGGGAATACAGGCGTGATGTTTGTGTGTGTGTGTTATTTATTACTGAAAACTAGCTAAAACATTATTTTACTAAAATTCATCATAATCGAGCGCCACTTTCTTCACGACTGCCATATTTTTGTCAAAAACGGTTGAAGTTGACAACAATTTTGCATGTTAAATTTTAGTCCCTTTTTAGGGTTCCGGAGCCAAAATGGCAAAAACGGAACATTTATAGTTTCGCCATGTCTGTCTGTCCGTCCGTCAGGTCACGCTCTTTTTCGTAATTGTTTCCTGCTTTCTATCTCACTCTACCAACGTGCATCGTAATATACATTAGATGATGTGGTAAAACAATTCCTTAGCTGACTACATTTAACACTTTGCTCACCCTCAAACAATAAAATATTCATCGTGAGACGTGAATTCGTATCTTCATATTAACAGAACGCATCGCTGGCGGTTGCAAACTTTTTCAATTACAAGGATCAATATCATATAAACTTCTGTGAATGGAATTCTCAAGAATATTCCTGAATGAGTGGCTTTGTGAAGTTATGCCTGATAACTTCATATAATTGCATTGCAGAAGTTTGATGAACGTGTGTTTTTGATATTACGTCTAATGTTTAATTTCACTTGCGAGTTTTAGCTTTTGACGCTGTTGCGCTTTGCTAACTTGTGAATTAATGTAAATTTATGTTTTGCATAGTCAATTTAGTAAATGTTTTAGCGTTACTGAAACATTTTTGGTCAATTTAATTTTAAGTGTTGTTGCCATGGTAACGTCTCCCGAGTTACTTAAATAAAAGTATGATTGTCGTACAAATCCACTAAAAGTCAGAAGCAGTAACATATTTGCTATATTTAATATATTGTGCTTGCACTGTTGTGTTTCGGCGTGGAGAGTAAGACAGCCGGTGAAATTACTTGCACTTGAGTTATATCCCATCTTAGGCCTCTAGGTTGGCAACGCATCTGCAATCCCCCTGGTGTTGCAGGTGTCTATGGGCGGTGGTAATCTCTTACCATCAGGAGACCCACTTGCTCGTTTGCCATCCAGTTGAATAAAAAAAAAGGGTTTTTTATATTCCTTTTATAGTCTTAAAAAATTGATAGACCCTAACTTACTATTAGCTTCACTTTTAACTATGGTATTTGTCTCTGTGTAAACTTTAAGAAACTTGAAGCGCGTACTTAGGAGGGACCTTTTCATAGTCGATTTCGCTGTGATATCTTTAGCAGATATATGTAATGTTGACGACCAGATGGCTAGTGGTTAGAGAACCTGACTACGAAGCTTGAGGTCCCGGGTTCGATTCCCGTGTCGGGGCAGATATTTGTATGAAAAATACGAATGTTTGTTCTCGGGTCTTGGGTGTTAATATGTATTTAAGTATGTATCTATCTATATAATATATTTATCCGTTGCTTAGTATCCATAACACAAGCTTTGCTTAGCTTACTTTGGGACTAGGTCAATTGGTGCAATTGTCCGGTGGAAAAAAAAAAAAAAAAAAAAGTCAATAGTCACAAGGTTCCATCCTGGTAAAATCACCTGCATTAAATATATGTCACAGCGAAGCGTGTACAAATGTCTGAGACGTCCTTCCAGTCCTTGAAATAGAATCGTATCCACATCGTATCAGATATTAAATTTATGTATGCTTTGTATGTCAGATATTGGTGCTGGTGAGTGTACATGTATTCCAAATGTAAGTTTGTATGTTTCTGTATGATGGATCTCCCTATTAATTGACAAGATTTCATATTTCTAAGACTATAATTTGATTCGTTCTCTGTATTCTGTTTGGAAAGAGAAAAACGCTGATATTTTTAAAATTTCGCTAAAACTATTAATTAATTTATTAAATTTTTTTTAAGATGTGCTTATTCTAAAAGGGCATAACTCCAAAACTACGACACAATAGATCCATTACTTTTGTCTAGTCTCTTAAAAAAAAGATCACGTAAATCAGACGTAGACGTTGCATAGCGACAATATCAAAATTATGACAGCTCCTTCTTCTGGTGATAAAGGCAAGGGAAACATATCTATTCTGTGGTAGTGTTGGCAAATCCAGACATATTTTTTCAATTTTTTGCAAGTATTTATTTAAATATGAAGAAATCAATTATAATAAATATTTTCCCATGTTCAGGAGGCAAAACTCTTTCGATTCCTGTAGTAATTAACAGATGTTAAAAAAATGAAATCTTGTCAATTACTGTTATCGAGAGCAGGCCTATGATGGATAGACGGACGGACGTACAGAATAACAACATTAAAAGGGTTCCGTATGTCACCCTCATGGTACGAAACCCTTAAAATAAAAATCTTTGAACATGGAACTAGAAATGAACTCGATTTAAGAGATTGTTTTTTGGTGTCTTTTTGTATTTTTTATTATGACGTCTCTCGATGAGAGCGAAACATAAATGTCGCTAGTGCTGCTGCTTAAGTAGCGTAGTGGAACAAAAGCAATCTGAGATATTTGTGCATAGGAGAAATTCGTGTCTAGACTCCTGTCCGGCGGTGGTGTAGGGGTTATAGCACGCAGCACGGATCGCTGAGGACCTGGGTTCGATTCCCAGCGCTGGTCTCTTTTTCTGGTTTTTCTGTGCATCCATGTCTCAGTTTGTATTTTCAATTACGATTTAAGAGGTCGAATTTTCCGGTATATTATTTCATTAAATATGAAAATCGTCATTTTCCTTTCGCCAGATTTAGCACATTTATATATTATTTTGAATTGCCAATAAATCAGCGTAAATTTAACAAACTCATTGCTTCAAAATTCAATTATTCGCTAAATAGACTTAATAGCGCAATAACATCTAACTTAATAAGGTATCGTGTAAATAATTTGAAGTAACTAATAAATAATATCGTGTTCTGACAAATTCCTAATGAATTATCCAATATTAAATTTAAGGGTTTAATTTATGGCGTGGTACTCGAGAGGGGGAATTTATCTGGTACTTGGAAGACGAGGCATCATGCCCAGTAATCTATTATTAACTAGTCCTTACCTGCGGTTTTGCTCACGTTTACTATTAGATATGACAGTGAATTAAAGTCCCGAGATTTTAAATAATTTATTGAATCAGGCGTTACTTTGCAGGTAAATTTAGTTTCATCTCCCTTGCTACGGCTTGGATCTAATTTCAGCAATGGTAGTTAATAAAACATGCCTTGACAGTAAATAAATAAAAATCGAGGTAGTTTTGAAGGACGGTTTAAAAAAAATATTAATAATTTGTGGGTAGTTTTGTTTTGTTTCATAAAACATATGTGGGTACATGGGGAGTTACAGTGACAAATTAAAACGGTGGTTGTGGTTCGTTAGTCTAACAACTGGTAGCATGGTGTACGGTTGTGTCACTCTGAAGATGAGCTCTGGTTGAGTTCGAAACGCGTCAGTGTAGTGTGGTGGTGGTGATGGATGGGTTTGTGTGATTTGTGTGTGTGTGGGACGTGGAGGAACTGCATGAACACGCATATTTTGCATAAGCTTAGCTATCGTAAGGTCGCGGGTGAGCAAGGAAATTCTTTTAGTCCCGAGATTTCACTAAATTGCCACGAAAAATTCAATGATTACCTATACGTTTACATATATCTAATTGTTTGTCAATTGTGTTTGTTTACTTATTTTGTACAATAAAGAGTTTACATACATACATACATACGTTTTAACAACAACATGAAATATTTTAGCAGTGGAGATTTCAGGTATAGTTGAGATAAAAGCTGTAATATTGAAAAAAACTAATTGTGTTGTGTACCTTTTATCATTGGATAGATCAAAAACATTGTAATCTTGCAAAGACCATTTTTCCATTTAAGGCTTCGTTTGCAAAACACAATTAATAGTAGATTGTACAACAAGAGCATAAAGCTATATATTTTACTCGAGATGTTTATATAGCCATTCGAGCCGGTACGGCGAGGGTGGATAGACGCGTTGAGGGGAAAATGGGTTTGATGCTCTAGTTTTACACTGTGTTCTTCACTTCGATTGAGAGAAACTTAAATAGTGGAAACAATTGTTCACTTACTAGGTACCTTTTATGTTTCATGCATTGCTTTATCATTATAAATTATTAGTTTTATTGAAAACCATTCGCCCTCTCCATTTCTTCCATGGATATCGTAAGAGGCGACAAAGGATATAGACAGTGGACGTCCTACATTTGCTATGATGATGATATGCCCACTAGTGGTCCATTAAGTAATAAATGCTGCGGATAAATGTTTTTATACATCCCAATACCGAAAACATAACGTTATGTAACCGAAGCCCACAACTACGTATTACAACTTTTCCTACCCGTTGATTAATTAGTGAAAGTTTAATTAAGTACCCATAATTTACGGGGTCGATGTCTTGTATGTATATTGTATGAAGAACATAATGGTGAGGTCTTTGTTAGAATGTATGGCGATGAAGTTAAGGGAATTAATAATTAGTTCTGCTGTCGAGAGCTTTGACTATCTAAATTCATCTCGGCCTGTACACGTCCCACTGCAGAGCACAGGCCTCCACTTAGAACGAGAGGACTTGGGCTATAGTTACCTTATTGGGCTATATAGCCCTCTTGTTCTGAGAGGAGGCCTGTGCCCAGCAATGGGGCGTATATAGGCTGGGATGGGGATGGATGCATGTATCGAGAACCCAATATAGATTTTCATTTCACTCTGTCACACGCCTGTCAATGTCAAATTGAAAGTGGCAGGTTGCCGGTCCAAATAGAGCTCAGTAGTGCAAGCGTCACATAACTAGGAAAGAACTTTAATCCTCACGTGAATAATGTACGATTCGGACAGCAGTCGCTTTTAAAGCTCTTTGTGTGAATCGAAAAAAAGGATCATTTTAACGTTAAAGAATGCTGCAGGAGATATAATAAAACTCGCGCCTGTTTCCTACCGATTGCAATTATTATTAGACCCCTATTCACAAAACCGTATTTAAACACTTAAAACTTTGGAGTTAAAATATCAGAGGATAAAATTTTACTTTTATTCCAATAAACTCACTGATTGGAAGATTTTTCTGCCCCACAGGCTACGGTGCGATATTTCCATAACTCAATCCGGAGTTTGCCCGCGGCAGAGTTTTGTACGAGAACTTGACTCCAAAAGGAGTCATGGGGATGTAGACTAAAGTAACTTTCTCGGAATCTATAAAGAAGAATTCCAATAGATGTTATCCAATTTCGTTGAAATATTCGGCTGCTGGGCCCGTTATTGGAACCGAGTACTTTGTAGTTTTATCTTCGCTGTTAGCCGTCATTTATCATTAAATATTTTAATATATTTGACAAGTTTCTTTTACAGGATGGAAGCTAAATTGCCTTCACGCAATTGCCTTTAATAAACAATTGACACATACCAGTGGTTTGACTAGCGAAAAAATTTTTTTTTTACAAAAATTGAATTAAAAAAACTTTTTCAAAATAAAGTTTTTACTATTTTTTCCAGTATCTATGAACTGAAATCAATAATATGCCAATAGGTATGGTATATCCGCGTGGGCCCTCGCGTACTTTATAAAGGACCAATTAACACTAAGAATGAAGGCCGAACATATTTCATAAAATAAAAAAAGGTTTAATTGAAAAAAGAATCTTAAGAATGTTGAAATAATATCCAAAACAACAAAGCTGGTGAACCACGTCTAGGTCGTAAGTAAAAAAGTCTGTTAAAAAGGTCAGGTCCCAGGAGGGTACAAGTCCACAGAGGGTACAGGAGGGTACTCTTTATTCTACATAAAACACCTGAAACTAACAGTTAACAAAATAATTAGAATAAATTAGATAGATAGATATAGGCAATAGCCAGAATACCGCACACGTACAAGATGACTATGTAAAATACGTCAGTATTCATGTAGGTACAATTCCATTTTTCCCTTAACTTTTTCTGACAAGTTTGCAATGTTGCAAGTTACAGAATCTTCTTGCCACCAGACTGAAGGCATAATGTTTATCAAATCGACGCCAGTTCCTGAACCAAAACAAAGCCTTCTGTCATTGGCTAGGGTTAATTATCACCGTACATTTAATTAAATCCGGAAGTGGACCAAGTACTCGACAAATTACCCTTCACGTCACGAACAGAAATTAAATGGCCCAGAGTTTTTAAGGGTTCAATTTAGTTCAAATCATTAAAGTTTATTTGAAAAATTAACACAAAATTGCAAATCTGGTGTCGAGGTATTCTTCTGGGCTTAATCTAGTGGAGATCTGTGAAAGAAAAATCATGCAAGTACATTGCTGGCTGAGTGAACGAGTTGAATGTGGTCAATCAAACGCTGCAATGTAATCCAACTTGCAGGTCTAGAATGGGCTTTTGAACAATGTTTACAGGGTAACATGAAAGAACTTCCCATAAAGGATCACTTAGTTTTCCGTATGTCTGGATGGACCAGTATTTCCACAGGAACGGGTAAAGGTACCGAATTCAAATTCAAATCAAATACTAAAATGTAAAAAAAAGTTTGTGTATGAGCCTTCTTTCTGTATAAGAAAAGTATTGAAGTACAAAAAGTAACATCATTTTGTAGACATACTCTGAATGCAAACTTATTGGGTGCCCTTTTTTCGTTTAATTATCATAATTATACCAAAAAGACTGTATTTTAAAGGTACAGTACCCGAGAAACCAAGCTTCACTCGAGCTCGAAAACACGCGTTTTCCAAAAGATATGCAACATCAAGCTTCCGATTTAAATTTTCGATTATAGATCATTTATTTTCAAAACCAGGCGAATCGCTTTTACTAAAAATTTGAAAGCTAAAAAAGAAAAACTACGTTACGTTAATGGAAAGCTTAGCGTACCAAAGCAAAGCAAAATTCTTGCAGCGATTTATAACTTCAATCTTGACATTTCAACTTGCACTTTGATAGACGAGGAAATACTCGATTCAACTGTACCTTCATCGCCTGTCAGGAGAGAAAGCAATAAATAGCTTATTTCAACAAACATAAGGCTGCCTGTCCCACTGAAGCGGAGTGAGGTAGCGGAGCGAGGTAGCGGAGCGAGGTAGCGGAGCCGTAAGCGAAGAAAAATCCACCAATAGTATTTTATAAAATCTCCGCTCTCTTCAGTGGACGGGAGTTGGTAACTAGCATAAAAATTATGATTGGGTTTTTTGAGTCTTTTTGTATTTTTTATTTCAACTCCAAATTTGTTACTTTTACGGGTATCCCGTAAAACCATACCAAAAACAAGACCCAAAAAAACAATCATAATTGAATTGCTTAGTAGCGACATCTCTTGTCTGGGTGAGCGGTTAGTTCCGAAAGAATGTGACGTCTCTCGATGAGAGCGAAACATAGATGTCGCTAGTGCTGCTGCTTAAGTAGCGTAGTAGAAATAAGCAACCTGAGACATGTACATGTATGCATAGGAAAAATTCATGTCTAGATTCCTGTCCAGCGGTAGTATAGGGGTTATAGCACGCAGCACGGATTGCTGAGGACCTGGGTTCGATTCCCAGCGCTGTTCTCTTTTTCTGGTTTTTCTGTGCATCCAATCCATGTCTCAGTTTGTATTTTCGATAGCATAAAAATCGCGAGCGGAAAACAGGGAAGCTCCGCAAATGAAAAAACAGTCCGTGACTCCGCAACGCATTACTTTCTCAATCGTCTACTATATTTAGCTCAGCGCTTTTGCAACTCCGCTGTAGGTACATTACTTTCTCACTTCGCTCCATTATCTAGCTCTGCGCATTTGCAGCTCCGCTCGTTTTCCGATTATTACCCAACTGCCCAAAGGAGGGTTATGTTTTTCGAGCGTATGTGTGTGTGTGTATGTATGTATGTGCGTATGTATGTCCATTTCTTCGGTCCTCGCTGCAGCCTAAATTCGACCAGCCGGATTTTAACATTATGAGTCGAAGTGACCTAGGCTATATAATGTCAAAGTCAACGTCAAAGTCAAAATACCTTTATTCAATTTAGGCTATAACAAATAACAAGCACTAATTAATCCGTGTCATTGGTAATACTATTTGTTAACAATATGGCGTCTGCGAAAAATAATATATGTGTACAAAAATATATATAGGTTATAATACTTTTATAGGTACTATAATTTTCACGGAAATACCAAAAAGGTATAAAATAAAACATAGAAGTTAAATCGTGACGCTCCAAAATTCTTAGTAATGGGTCCCGACTGTTGAACTTTAAATTAGCTACTCAACAGAGTTCTAGACCAGTAGACTTATTTTCTTCCTTTTAGTTTTTAAGGCAGTCGAGTTTTTTAGATTTTTTTATTTTCACGTTCTACTCCGTTATCTAACTTTGCGTTTATGGACAGACGCAGCCCGCCACTCCGCTCCATATTACCCCTCGCTCCGCTCCGCTGCCTTGTTCCGCTCCGGACGACAGCCTTAAGTCTTAAATTTAACTGGAGCAAGTTCCTCGGTAGGGCAGACGGCATCAAGATAGCCAAACACTTGCATAGACTACTGTGCTATTTCAGCACGGATTTATCTTTCCCCTTGTCGCCCCCCTTCTGCCATTGTCGTCTAGGCACAGCGTATTAGGCAAGATTGTTCACTGGGATCATATAAACAGTTATAATTTCGGTATGGTTAAACTTTGTGTGTGTGATATCTAAAGCGGTTCAACAAGTAATCCTTATTATTATTATAAATGCGAAAGTGTGTGTGTTTGTATGTTTGTCCATCTTTCACGTTGAAACGGAGCGACGGATCGACGTGATTTTTGGCATAGAGATATTTTATGGGCCGGAAAGTGACATAGGCTACTTTTTATCCCGGAAAAATGCACAGTTTCCCAGGGAATAGCGCGAGATAACCGAATTCCACGCGGGCGAAGCCGTGGACAAAAGCTAGGAAATATCAAATTTATTACTGTATCTTTGTTGATAAGAGCATAGGCTTATTGGTTCACGGGTCTACCCGTATCATGATGCATGCAACTGCACCAAAAAATCGGGAAGTTATCAAAGGCAATTTCGGTCGACATCCTTTAAAAAATATTTGTTATGTATTTTAAACGTGAATCGTTTTAAAATGTTAGAGTAATACATACTAAGAAGCATCTATTGTAGAAAAGGGCAGAAAACCTTAATTGAATTTCAACAAATGCAACGGTAATTCTGTCAGTGCTTTATCTGTTCTAAGCTGTACATTGTGACGTTAAATTTAGGGTTATTTCAACGCTGCACAGCTACGGATGCGTCGGTTCTGAGTTATTATTCCGTATTCCTCCATTATTCAAAACGGTCCGAAACTCGAGTGCTTTTATAATAAACTATTTTCATTAAAGCAAATTATGCGGTCTTTGTGAAATACGATAATTATTTAAGTGCACGAAATTTGGTTTACACTTCAATTATATTTCATATTACAAACAGAAAATACTGTTCTTAAATACGCATTAAGCTGGAGCAAAAATCTAAGAAGCTAAAAAAAACGGCACTTGAAGCTATAATAAATGCGAAAGATTGTGTGTGTGTATTTGTGTGTATGTGTATTACTCCGTCACGGTAAAAGAGCTGGACGAATTTAGATGACTTTTATATTGTAGAGAGCTGAAAGACAGGAATAACACTGAAATAACCAAAAAATAGTGCGACCACTAATATAATAAAAGCAAAAGTTTGTAAGTCTGCTTGTTTGCTTGTTACCTCTTCCCGTCTAAGCCGCTGAACGATTTAGATTAAATTCGGTACACAGGTAATTTGAGTTCCGGGAAAGGGCAAAGAATAGTTTGTATAGTGGGATAGCGATAAATGAATTCTACGTGGACAGACTCGCGGGCAACAGCTAGTAGATTATACCCATACTTGTTACCATGTTTTAAAAGCTTGTAATAAAAAAATCCCCATTTGTTGTTGGAATGTGCTCGGAACTCAGACTTAAGGAGAAGGGTACTTGGGGGTTTGGGCCCCATGCACAATGGCCAGGTCAATTGTTGGCTCTCAGAGCCAACATCTGGCAAAGCCATTTGCATTTACCAATTTTTTAATATGTCCCTTGCGTAGGAAACATGAGCGAGCACCCATGAGGCTGACATGATCACCTGGAGTGTACAAAGCCTCAAAAAAAAAAAGAAAAAAAAAAAATCAGCCTGTATTAAAATTTCACTGTTTAATACAAACTTATTAACAAGTATGTACATTGTGGTATCTGTTTCTACGCTGTAACTCTAGCACTGCGTTATTTCACTGCGCTGTACTGCAGTCTCGCCTTGTCCGTATTTTGCGATAGTTATCAGTTCAATGACCTCGGCTCGAACGTGCGACTAGCTTACTTTGTGAACGTTTCCATGTAGAGGATCAAAAGTTAGTAGTCTGGTTGAAGAAGCGTGCCAATATCTGAAAACATCCGGTAAATATATGGGACCTTACTTCTAATCTTAAGAGCGTTTATACCAGCTGAGCTGGCAATGTTGCATTTTTGTTAGTTTTTCTCAATTATTCCATAAAAATTTAATGAAAATTAAAAATATGGTCCGTTAGGACTGTTCTTAATATATATTAACGTGTCTACTGCAATGATTATTCGTGATAGACTTTCATATTCATTAAAAACGAACAAATATTTATTAACGGTTTTTAAAGAAAATTAAAAAATATTGGATTGTTTTTAATGTAACGTCAATGAAATCCACGATTTAATTTACGGGAATTCACACGGGATTTTTTAAAAATCCCGAAATTTCAATTCAGCCGCTGGATCTAAAGCCGAGTTTTGACTTATAAGAATCGAGCAAGTTGCCGTACATTGCGGCGCTCGATTGACCACTACAAACTCGTTGGCTTTACGGCCTCGCAATGTAATGCAACTTGCACTATTTTTCTTGCAAGTCTAAACTTGGCATAATGATTTACGCGTGCGAAGCCGCGGTTATCCTAATTAAAAATAAACTAATTTGAACTAATGTCATTCAATTATTGTTATTATTATTTTAAAATTTATGAATGACGGTAGAAGCATTCTACACTTCCACTGAACGTAATATAGTTTAGATATAGTTAGTATTTAGTATTGTAACTAAGGGACCCCATACATTCCTGTATTTTTATTATTATAGTTTTGTGTATTTATTATTCCTTAATTGTATTTTAAGTCAAATAAAAAAAAATCGCGGCGCATTCTTCTTGGCAATGATGGTCTTTCCGAAAGCGCTGGTAGTTTAAAAACCGGCCAAGAGCGTGTCGGACACGCCCAAAATAGGGTTCCGTAGCAATTACGAAAAAATTAAGTAATATTTTTTATTTTTATACGGAATCTTCCAAGTTTAGGTATATTTTATACCTTAGGCTGCTATTTACTCATAAACAACTAATAATTCTCAAGAAAACTTGGCCGCTATAGTTTTCCTTGAAAGTTGATATACTGACTACCATCCTGAATTTTTTCAAATTTTTCCACCTTTTTAAAGTTGAATATTTCGCAAACACATCACTGAATCGAAAAACCGTCTTAGCAAACCCCTAATGGTTTTAAAAGACCTATCCAACGATACCTCATACTATAGGGTTAGATGAGAAAAAAAAATCACCCCCACTTTACGTCAATGGGAGGTACCCTAAAAAAAAATTTTTTTTAACTTTTAATTGTACCATTTTTTCGGCATAGTGTACTTATATATCCGTGCAAAATTACAGCTTTCTAGCATTTATAGTCCCTGAGCAAAGCCGCGGACGGACAGACAGAGACAGACAGACAGACATGGCGATACTATAAAAATGACGTGTAAAAGTGCCCATTGCGGCCAATTTACTGAATAAATCATTTGAATTTGAATTTGAATTCCAGTTTGACGAGAACGATCTACATTTTAATTATTTGCTCCTGTTAAAGGTCCCACCCGGTATTAAAGAATCTCGTAAAAGACATATCCAATAATCACTGGCCATTAATAATATGCCCGGATTGGGTCAAGCGACGGTCTGTCGGTCAAACCCTTTGACCTTATCGACCTCGGGAGCGATAGCCTTGTCCTTTTCTTGCTTATTAATGAGATGAAGGAGAGTAAGATTTATTCGAAGGACTTTATTACTGAGTGACGTTTGTACACGGTATGTACATGTACGGTACATGCAGTTGCTTGGTGATCGAAAAATTAAATAAACTATCGACCTATTAAGCTTCTAACTACTAAAAACGACGACCGAGATATTATTACATTTGAATTATATGGTACAGTAGTCACCGTAACGCTATCACCGTGATCCCGTGATCGATATCGAGTCTGGGTAAAGTAAATTCAAACTTTATTTACGTACTAGCGTTTGCCCGCGGCTTCGCACGCGTAAATCATTAGATACAGCAGTTGAATTGAAATTCCGGGATTTTATTAAATTCCAAACAAATTAAATAGTATTTTCAATGTACGGCATCCAATAGCCTGAATGATATCGCCTGTCACGTAACAAAATGACCGATTTCGCAATACATTGCTTCTCTGATTAAACTTTAAACTATAGTAAAATAAAAATCATAATACAAGTTATTTTCAAAAGTTGTAGAACTAAATTAGCTCAAGATGAAGAGTGGAAGCTGTGGTTTAATTTTTTGCTCCTGTTACAGGGCCCACCGTGTATATCTTTTTATGTATTCAACTACTTGTAAGTACTATTATCTATTCTGTGATTCAACTCCCTAAAAATTCATCGAGCTTCAAATGCACAATCTGAAAAGAACTTCACCTTTGTATGTATTGCCGCGTTTCCCTTTCCATATACAATAGCTATACATACATACAAAGCACCCGAAAGGAAGATAGAGTCGCCGGAAATCAAATGACGTGATCCACGTCCAAACCGGAAGGCAGGATGATGTCATTCCCCGCCGTGAGATGGCGCTAGAATATCAATAGATTAGATGTAAATGTATTTAAATGTATGTATTTTCTGTCTTAGATGCGACAGTTGGGTTTAGAGGGAGCTACAGGAAATTGTCGGATTATAAGCTCATGTTTAGCTGGGGATACTATGTTTAAGTCAAATAGGTAATGTACAAAGTTAAATTCAAAATATCTTTATTCACTTTAGGCTATGAAAGCACTTGCTGTCAAAACATGTACCACCATGGATTAACAAAAGTAAAAATACGATCACGAGCATTAATTTGGGACCCACTTCGTGAAAAAATCCTTTGAATTGACATACAAAATGACAGATATTCGATCTTAAGTGGGTCCCAAATTAACGATCGTGACTGCACGTGTCCGTATTTTTTGACAGTACCTATAACTGACAGAGTAAGCAGAATAATATATTTTTTACCCAGAAAATTTACCAATTTTCAATAAATTGTTCACAAAACATCATAAATATACCAAATACTTAGTTTCATTCCACAATGTTACAAAACAAATTTATTTCGAGTGCGTACTCGGAACAAAAGTGATAAAACGGAACATAAAACATTCCCAAATAATAATCTCGTCTGGAATACCTGAAGGAATAAAAACTCACCGAAAATGAAACTACAATGCCGCCGATTTATAAAACAATCAACGTAGTAGTAACCATAAAGAGCGATGGTAAAAATTGTCCCAGAACTTCTAAGGGCTAAAGTTCCACCGCCGATAAAAGTTGATAAAACCAATCTCTATAACGTGTGAGAAAAATAACAACCTTATCATGTTGGCGCAAAGTTTGGATACTTGGTCAAATGTTTGAAGAAACTAGCCAAGTTTCCGTTGAGTAATTTATCCTGCAGATAGAAGTAGATAATGTAATCGTGTGGAATTGAGCTAAGATGTGACCTTTCTGGCATATTTTTGTTAGTGTTCTGCGTACTATGAGTCTTAATTTAGACTGAGATTATATATGAAGGCTTTGTACAAGCGATGGTTTAATAAGATAGGAGGTTAATCATACTCGCACCAGCGAAGTTAAGTTGACTGAGTATTAGAAAATTTACGGAATGTTGCGCAATAATGCAATTGTTACTAGAAAGAATAAAAAGAAAGAATAAATTTATTTGGCAAAATTTGGTACATCAAAAAAAAATCACAATTAAAAATAAAACAACCTTATTACATACTCTTTATTATTATTATTATTAGCCTTTTCTGTCCCACTGCTGAGCAAAGGTCTCCCCCCAATACTTCCACTGCTCTCTGTCCCCAGCATACAAGGGCCAGTCCTTCAAGAAGTAGTCCAGTTCATCCCGCCATCGCCGTCATATACATACTCTTACATACTAAAAAAGAAAGAAAAAGAAAAAGACAATGTGCCGAAAGAAGCAAAAAGGGCCATACTCAGCATATTGCCACGGCAAGCCGCATTGCTGGTTTTCAGTATGACCCTTTAACTTACTACTAAACTTAAAAGACTTACGTAGTATACATGTGATATTCTTGATCTTGTACAGTATTATTCAGACAGAAGTTTAAAGAACGGTGCTAACAGTTTGAATTAACAGAACGCATAAAATACAGTTTTAGCACTCACAAAAAAAAAAACAAAATCATATTGTGGCTATAGGTAATAAAGTTTTGGGGAGGCCTATGTCCAGCAGTGGACGTCTTTCGGCTAACATGATGAGGTAATAAAGTTGATAGGGAGTAGTACATAAAGAAGCGTCATATCATGCCTACTAGAGGCACTTTGCTAAGCCGCGAATCGGCAATACTCCTAATTGTTTCTTGTTAGACTACGGAACCCTAAAAACACCTATGTCTAAGTGGTCACTCAAACACCTTTATTTCCCATTTTATCTCGCGCCCAAAGAGCTTTGCATTACTCGTACGTCGTATCCGTGTTCACTGAAGACTCACAATAATTTTTTGGAGCGTGAAAATTTCAAAAACCGTGGATAGCTAACCGAAACATATTGAAAAGATTCAGGTATTTATTTACTTTATTGAGACTGGGATTCTAAGAAGGATAAGAAGGACATGGTAACGTTTGAGATATTTTCTAAGTGTAAATAAGCTGGATCAAGGATACGGTTCTGTTTAAAATTTGCGCCTGAGGTTTTGCTTTGATTCGGTTGAAAATAAGAAAGAGGATTTTAACCTATCTCGTGTAAATTTTTAAAACTTCCTTCTTAGTAGTCGCTATCCGATATTTCGGAGCGGCCAAAGTAATCAAATATATCAACACATGAACTCTAGTACCTAAATAATAGAGTGCAGTTCCGATATTTTTGATCACTTTGGCTACTCCGAAATCAGATGGCGACTATAAATCTTTGCCGTGGACGTCCACCAACGAGTGCTTAATATAATCAAAATTAAAGCAATAATTATGTATAGATACATATTCGTAAATGAGATGTAACTATACCAAGGATGTAACGGATGTGGTTTTATCGGAACCGAAAACGGAACCAGATGTTTTCAATTTAGTTTATCGGAAACAGAAACGGAATCGGAACCGGAACCAGAACCGGACGGAGCCTAAGTGATAAGTGGACGAGATGTTAGTGTAGCACGTGGCAAGCGGGGCGATGAGCGAATGGCTGGTATTTATAAACCTGTTTGTTTTTGCTGTACGCCGTTCAAGTTCGGCCGCCGCGCTATGCATTGCCATCCGATATAACTTCCGTTTCAAAAATAATGGAACCGGAACCGAAACGGATGGAGCTCCGTAACATCCCTGATTATAACTAACTCAGTTTACCATTTTTTTGTTTAATATTACCTGCAATGCAACTTAGTCAATTTGAAATATATTGTATGTCAGAAACTGGCGAATAGTGTTGGTTCATTTGTACAATCCCTTATTATAAAACCACTATCCAAAAACTAAATGTTACGTTGTGGATGGGTATAGCAGGTGCAGGGACGGAAAATGAGAGCTTGCGTGTGTCTTCGATGATGTATATTCAAAAAGTAACTTAAATAAATTGATACAAAATTATCCTAGTTTGATTACAGCGCCACCTCGGGGGCTATCGGAGAACTAAATAGCATTTACATGAAACTAATTGACAGCTTACTCCTATCCTATGACAAATGATCTATAAGCCATCCGTAGTAGTTTATATAGAAAATAATAGATGGCGCTGTCAGTCATTGACACTAAAAAACAAAAAACGAAGCTTTAAAAATCAAAAGTCTCTCCGACGGAACTCAATCAGTGCTAAAATTTCTCTACGTACAGCGAAGCCGATGAAGGCTTTTTGGGCAAATTCAATTTGCTTGCAATAAATTACAATGCCCGGCCACGGGACAAAGGCTTTGTCTTGATGGAAATATTAAAAGTAATAAATAAGACTGCAGACGATAGAGCGCAGAACTAAAACCAATTACTTTGTTACTCCGTTACAAATTCACAGATATAATGTTTACTCTCATGACCCGGCCACTGTAATAAATAAATAAATAAAATAAAATAAATATCACGGGACAATTCACACCAATTGACCTAGTCCCTAAGTAAGCTTAGCAAAGCTTGTGTTATGGGTACTAAGCAACGGATAAATATAATTATGCAGATAGATACATACTTAATTACATATTAAACACCCAAGACCCGAGAACAAACAAACGTATTTTTCATACAAATATCTGCGCTGACACGGGAATCGAACCCGGGACCTCGAGCTTCGTAGTCAGGTTCTCTAACCACTAGGCTATCTGGTCGTCCAAATAGGTAGATAGATTTATTTATTTCTTAGTGAAAATTACATTACATTCCATAAAATATATCAAAAAAAATATTTTTATTCGACTGGATGGCAAACGAGTAAGTGGGTCTCCTGATGGTAAGAGATCACCACCGCCCATCAACATCTGCAACACTATTGGTATTGCTGACGCGTTCCCAACCTAGAGGCCTAAGATGGGATACCTCACGTGCCAGTAATTTCACCGGCTGTCTTACTCTCCACGCCGAAACACAACAGTGCAAGCAATATAAGGAAAATATAGGAAATATATGGAATTCACAAAAAGATCGTCAGAAATACAATTACAATAAAAACAATGATCAAAACTCCATTACTCTTTGTTAGCGTGAGAAGTCCCGATTTGTGGTAGTATAAGCCATAGATCTCATCATCATCAGCCGGAAGACGTCCACTGTTGAACCCCCACTGTTGCCTCCCCTTTAGAATAGCACTTCACCACTTTCAACTTCCACCGCTTGCCCGTAACTCTCGCGATGTCGTCAGTCCCCCTAACGGGAGGCTATCAACGCTGCGTCTTCTGGTTCGTGACGGCAACCGCACCAATTTGTTCGTCTAATGTGGTAGGTATAATTGTCTCTATCTCTTTCTCTGCCGCCACAAATCGCCTTTGCACATCTCTTTCTCTTTCTTGTTAACTGTAATTTACATATTTTTTATGTACAATAAAGAGTTATAATACAATACAGTACAACAAAGTCCTTGTTAATGTGTCTGACAGCGCCATCTACACAATGATACGCAAATTACGTGGCTTATTGGTAATTTAAATAAATTTCATCGATTTTTTGCAGCAAATCAATAAACTAAGTAGTGCTTGAGGGAGCTAACAGAGGGAGCATAGGTAAACCAACTTTTCGGGAACAATTTTTATTGTAATTACTTTCCAAATATACACCGAAGAAATCAGACCTCTCTTATTATCAATTCCCTGGCATCACTCCATCCATCCAAGAGCCGACAGTCCTCTTGTGGGTATTGAAAACTTTAAGGGGGCGTAGACCGTAAAATTCCCAGAAGAACTAAGATAACTGTAAGGAAATTAAAAGGGGACTTTTGAAAAACGTAAACTCAAATGAGCTAGGCAAAATAACTCTACATGTGAATATATGTACTCTACACAATGATCCACTTATTTTTCGGTCACCCAAAACAATAAAATATTCCCTCAGTCCTCGAAAGAATGACTTACAAGATAACGGTTGTAATAATACTTATATACGAGTATATTTTAATAATCAACTATTAAAAATTACTTGATTGATTCAAACGTAACTTTGCGGGGTCTATGTCACACCTATAACCTTTTTTTAGCGAAGAAGCAAATTTATTATTTAATGTAACTCGTTCATTTTATACTCCGGTTCGGGTTCAGTTTTATACCAGTGGTAGACTTTTTTTTGGCATTAATAAGTGCTTGCTATACCTAGCCTAAATTGAATAGATGTTTTGACTTCGACTTCGACTCGCAAAGCTCGTCTAAGTGCAATAAACTCGTTCAAACTGCCTCTACCACAATTTCCTTCATGGGATGGATTTTACCAATTTGTGCTTTTAGTGTTGATGTAGGTATTATTCTGAATATCCATTTGCATATCTCGAAATTTTAATTTTAATACGGATCATGGGTTCTTGGTGTTTCAATTACCTACGTGAGAGCCAACAAAATGGTCCAAGTCATGGCAAAATGGCGGCGACGTAATTAATTAAAAATCGGGAAATATTCCATAAGAATAGTTGCTTCAAAATTTTGCAAAACCATTTCATCTGAACATAATTGATAGTAAGCGTAGGTGGACCGAAGACGTCACGAAAGTTGTCGGCAACCAGTGGATGCAGTTGGCAAATCGTCGTTAATAGTCTAAAGCGTTTAACAGTCGACTAAAATGATGATGATATTAATCGGGCAAATAATATAACTAATTTATCTTTTACATTGAACAACATATTTTAGTGAGTGATATTTTACGAATCTCTATGACTATGAATTTCTATTGCCGTAGTCGCTTAGAAACTAACCTTCAGGTATTGACAATATTATTTATCCTTGTATATATGTATATATGTAGCATACTCTAATTATGCTGCAAGTCGCGTAAATCGTCGTGTATCGATTTTTCGTATTATTGTGCAAGAAGAGCCCAAGTAAACTCGTTTAACTTTAAACACGTAACTCACGTCGTAATTTAAACATCGCCGTATCCTTTAAATTGTGCCGCCACATAAACCCGCGGTGCGTCTATTCGTATTTAATCTTGAGCTAAGCCGATTTTCATTTGAGTAATCCTAAAATTTCACCGACTGCCTGAGCCAACAGAGGTCGTTATTAACAATAATTAACGTTCAACCTTCAAGATGCTTATTTTGGGAGTTAATTTGGTGTTTATTAATTTGCTTTTAGGAAAAACATATTTTTTTACGAAATCTTGCTCACCGGGAGCGATGTCGGTTCAATTTAAGCTGTAACTATGAAAAATTCTGCAACCGGTTCAGAAAAACCTCTATTGGAAAGAATCCGGCAAGAAACTCAACGAGGACTTTTTCTACAATGTTACCTACTTAATGATTTAAATCATAAGTATTTAACACAATTTTTTTCTTAACATAGTAGCTAATTATAATAAGGAATCGCCAATGCCGATCGGACATATTTCCAAACATTGATTTTGTAATACGGGCGTGTAGTTCGAGGACTCGCGACCACGGCCACTGTAATGTGGCCGAAACGTCGAGGTAAATATTACTCATGTGTGTTAGCGTAATAAGTCCCGTTTGTGGTATTTTGACTTTCGACTCATTAATTTTATGAATTAAATTCGGGTTTTGTTCCTTGATTTTACTGATATTTCGGCACAGTTGCATGCGCCATGATCACGAGACGACTGGAGAATTCTGTCAAATCAAGGTACGTGGAATTTATTAATTCATAAAATTTGTAATGACCGCGATAGTCTAAAAATATTGTATCGACTCATTAAAGCCCTTAGTCTTCGACTTCGGGCTTCTACCTCTAATATACTCTCGTTCGTAATTCCTTATAAACCGCCCTTAAGACACAATGTACTATTACCGCACTCCACAAATCAATTTAATACAGACAAAATGCAAGGTAGGAAATAGACGGTCTTATCGCCTACTAAAATTGTATCTACCACCTGCCTACTTAAAAAGGGGTTAGCTAATTTCTTATTCTTGCACAGGAGCAAAGCGTAGGCATATGCCTTTGTAGAGACAAAGCAGGTCTTGAATATGAAGCGTTTCCTTTAAATCTTTTCTAATTATAAAAGTCGTAGGTCAGCCATTAACAAGCTGTTTCTTCAGTAATTATCCCGCCAACGTAGACAAAGCCTTTTCTGAAACCATCCCACAAAGCAGCCATAATATGTTTTTCTATAAAGTCTTGTCGGATTCAAAAACAATAGTGGGAAAACATGATGGCTGCATCAAAAACAGCGGGCTTCCATTAGCATGAAAGGGTTACCTTCCCCGAGGAGTGCCCTGCTTGGGAAAAAAAATGAATCTTAGTATCAAGTTAAGCTTTTACGCGTTTATTGAGAAACTAGCTCACGCCTGCGGCTCTTCCTCGTAAGAAATGTTGAAACTCGTGGATTTTTTACAAAAATACGATACTTTATCTAGGTTATATAAGCAGTCTTGAAAAGCAAGATGTACGTTTCCTGACTTAACCAACTTAAAAAAGTTAAATCCCTATCGTCGTTTTGAAGTTCTGTGAGATGATGGATGCACGACACGACACGTCCACTCCTCGTGTTATTATTAATAATAAATAATAATAATAATAATAAAATTTATTCAAATTCATTTCGGTACAAAATAACGAAATACAATATTTCACTTAAAATCTATGTAACACGTGTGCCTGAACTAGGATAATTCATGTGTCTCAGGCTAAACGAGCTAACATTTTTTATTTTTATTTTTATTAATTTAATTGTTTTTTTTTTGTCTTACTCAGTGCTTTGGTAAATAAATGAAACTGAAAAAATGTGTTAAAAATAACTGAACTTATTTTTAAACAGTTCATTCGTTTGAGAACTACGATGCCACAGACAGACAGGCCGACAGACAGACGACATAGACATTGATTTCACATTTATAGCAACTTATTTTTGTGTTGAGGACTAAATACCCTCGACATCGTTATTTTGAAGTTAAATATCTCAAAAACAGCTGAACTGAGTTTTAATAAATAAACTGATGAAACAGTTCAGCTGTTTTTGTTATATTATTATTTAACTATGTTCTTAAAAAACTTGCTTTCACAAAGTCGAAAGCTACGATGCTACATACAGACAGACACACAAACAGATATTGTCGTCGTACTTCTAACACCCTTCTTTTATCGTCGAGGTATAAAACAACTTCTAACAACGTCACTCTCTTGTTCCAGGGGTGGTGTTAGCCTAAGATGGTGTTGGCGCTGGTGGTCGGACTCCTGTGCGTTTGGAGCCGCATGAGCGTCGCCAATCCTGAGGCAAAGCGGCTGTACGACGATCTGCTGTCCAACTACAACCGGCTGATCCGCCCGGTCGGGAACAACTCGGACCGGCTCACCGTCAAGATGGGGCTACGGCTTAGTCAGCTCATCGATGTTGTGAGTAACTTCTTTTACATAAACTAAGGCCTTTTTTATTTCAAGTGACCATTTAAATACCTAAATTAATTAAAACCTCTTAACACTTGCGCCAGAAAAGCGACAGCCAGGGCCAAATGGCGTAGAATCGTTCGACGTGCTACGTGACCACTACTGCTCTGTCAAGAGTATCAAACAAAGAAGTAGATTCTAAGGTGATAAACTATGACAGATCGCCTTTTGTTATAGGCATCGGAGTTGTGGGGGGAAAGCTTATGCTGTTTGGTCGGAAAGAAGGACGGTCGAAAAGTTGACACCTTTAAAATGAAAAGGCAAAGTCCTTAAGATGCTAGCAGCGTTTCCTATTTGAATAGCTGAGCTAGTTCTTTGTACATTACTTACTTTATACATTTTTTATGCGACGTCTTTACGTTACTCCCGGATAGTGTTCGAATTGCTTAACGGTATAGTGCCTATTCAATTATTAGAATTATGCCTTTATAGTTTTTGTGGTACTAGTCGTGGCAATGAACTTTAAGGCAAAGTTAGGCAGCGGAAGGTATAGGACCCCACGTACCAAGGGTCTAAAAATTATTAACTAATTATAAATTATTTTACGGAATAAAAAGTCCATTGGGACAAGTATTAACGATACGGTGTAAGAGCACAATGATGGGGTCTGTCAAGTGCTCGGCATTGCGTGTTTCTGCACGATGCGGCAACGTGCCGTACAACTTCGGCGCCGCGCCGTTTCACGTTACGACGCTCCTTTCTCCACCTTTTTTAAGAAAATGTAGTTAGATTTATTTTGTGGTTAGGTCATCATCAAAGGCGTGTGCTCTGGAAGCTAAACTCGATTTAAGACGTGAGTTATCCGGGTTTATTTCACTATGGCAGCGGTTCTTAACCTTTTAGTAAGGAGGGCCCATTTGATAAATTTCTCTCTTGCCATTGACCACCAACTGTTTGAAGGTAATTTACGGTAAAAGTAAATTGTATTTAAATGAACGGTTGCTACTGCTACTTGACTGGCGCGTCGTTTTGCCAATTCGTTGGATGGCTTCGCGGACCACTTCGAGTTCTTCCAGGGACCACCAGTGGTCCGCGGACCACCGGTTAAGAACCACTGCACTATGGGAATCATCTCGTTTGAAAATTTCAGCGAATTCCCATCCGACTCCTAGACCGAAGGTTTACATGAGCGTAGCCGCTGGTAAAGAATAGCTTTATAACGTAACCAACAAAAAGCTGGACAACCCCCGACTTTATCACTTTAAAGTTCAATATCTTCAAAACAGCTGAACCGATTTTGATTTAACATGACTAAGAACCATCGCTAGAAAACCTGCTTTGAAATAAAAAAACCGCATTCAAATCGTTTTACCGGTTTAAAAGCTATGGTGCCACAGACAGACAGACACACATAGCAGTCAAACTTATAACACCCCTCTTTTTGCGTCGGGGGTTAAAAATATAAAAGTTCAAAATGAGCAAGATTATTTACAGTTGCTAGGATCATTTATCTTGTCGTCTGCACTTTTACCCTGAACCTTTTGTGCACTGCCATCGCACTTAGTTCTTTAGCCTTACCATACCAGTAATATTATAAAATGTAAGTCTGTTTGTTTGTTCGTTTGTTACTTCATTCCGTCTAAAGCACTGAACCGATTTTTTTTTATTCGACTGGATGGCAAACGAGCAAGTGGGTCTCCTGATGGTAAGAGATCACCGCCGCCCATAAACATCTGCAACGCCAGGGGTATTGCAGATGCGTTGCCAACCTAGAGGCCTAAGATGGGATACCTCAAATGCCAGTAATTTCACCAGCTGCCTTACTCTCCACGCCGAAACACAACAGTGCAAACACTGCTGCTTCATGGCAGCAGTAGCGAGCAAGATGGTGGTAGCAATTCGGGCGGACTTTGAACAAGGTACAGTTGTAAGGAACCTATCACCTGCAATTTAGATGATATTTAATTTATTTATTCGGTATGCACATAGTTTGCGTCCCGGAGAAGGACGTAGGATATAGTCTTTATCCCGGAAAATTGCTTAGTTCCCGCGAGATAGCGGTAAAAGAATTCTGCGCGGTAACGGCTAGTCACTTTAAAAAATGTTAGACTGATATACAATACCGAAACGAATCGAACGAACTGACTCGTGACCTACTGTGGAACCTTTTCGCAGAAAAAGTCATAATGACATTGCATTGCTTGACAAGGGAATTCAATATGACTATGTGAGAGCGTTCTACAGTGGATCAGGCATCAAATGGTTTGTACATGCAAGTATTATTATACATTCTTGTCTACATTTAATAAGGTTACATTTGTCACCTCTCGGGTACCTAAAAAGAAAAGCTACTAAAATTTATTGAATACTAGAGTTTACCCGCGGCTTATCGATCTGGTAGTTACAATTGAAATTCCGGGATTTTGTAAAATTCCCCTATGGAATTCCCAAAATTTATTTTTATTTTCATTAAGGTTGTGTTAAGAACAACTGTCCAAAATTTCAATACTCTAAAGCCAGCGGTTGAATATCAAGATTTTATCCCTATCCCGTGGGAATATCGGGATAAAAAATAGCCTATGTATTATTCCAGACGTTCAGCTACCTACATGCCAAATTGCATGACTCAGAGCCTAGCGATTGTTATTTCAAGATTGTATCCCTATCCGTGGGAATATCGTGATAAAAACTGTGTGTTATTCCAGACGTCCAGCTATCTGTACCAAACTTAATCCAAATGCGCCCAGCCATTTTAGTGTGAAGGAGTAACAAACAAACACACACACGCAGACACACACATTTATAATATTAGTAGGATCCCAGGATTCTCGAGGGTTTATGATATGACAAGTTACCGATCCCGCAGAATGGCACAACTTACAACGACTGATTATAACACACGTTGTAACAATATCGGGACCAAAACTCAATTTTACAAAGGCTTATACCCGGCCAATCACAAGTTAGCACCTCAAAAAACCACTAACGCTATTACCCGCTGATCCCCAATTACTTACTGAGTCAGGTTTGAATTTCATTCATAATACTTTCACGTGCGTCCCCCTTATAGTTGGAAGTTGGGATTAACCCACATATATCTTTAAGCCGTTCATTAAATAGGATTTTGCTTATGTAAAGGGGCTCTTATTAAAAATAGTGATGTGCCGAATATACGTTTGCGAATCCGCAATCTTCGTGAGAAAAAAAGATTCGTATCCGTATCCATACTAATCCATACTAATATTATAAATGCGAAAGTGTGTGTGTTTGTATGTTTGTCCGTCATTCACGTCGAAACGGAGCGAGGTATCGACGTGATTTTTGGCTTAGAAATAGTTTATGGACCAGAGAGTGACATAGGCTACTTTTTATCCCGGAAAAATACACAGTTCCCGAGGGAACAGCGCGCGATAACCGAATTCCACGCGGGCGTAGCCGCGGGCAAAAGCTAGTAAAATTTTTTTTTTCTGGATCTGGAACAAATCTTTTTACAAAAAAGTCTTTAATTTTATTTGAGAATTTAAAGTATAGGATAGCGACGAATAGGTTCAGACCTGGTAGACATTTTAGATTAGGTAATAAGGTTCTACAAATCCATGAATATTTAAATGCGATTGTTTTTCGCGCGCAATGTTCTTGTTTTCTAATATTTTTAATTGTATATACCTAATGAATTGACATATACTTCAAGGTTAAGGTTCGATAACTTCGCAAGATGGATTGAATCACGCGGTAATTATAACAAAATGTTGTTGGCATCTAAAAATAAATATGATGAAAAATGCAGCTCATTTTGGGCAAGGCAAGCTACCCCCAGTTGGTCGACGACAATAGATAAATAAGGAAAAGGTATCTATTGCACACGCTGGCTCAAATATCCAAAATGGTTACCACCTCTCTGAATACTTCAATTGAAATGACTTTTATGTTCAACCGCATAAAATAATTACCACAATGTAAATTCAAGTTTTAATAAATCACCTATCCCGGCCACATGTGATGGTACTGAGTATGAAACTGAGGAAATTTAAATTTTCGGAAACGAATACGAATCCGTATCCACAGATATCTATATATTACAAAGAACCAGCACATCACTAATTAAAAAGTTTCGTACCTACTCCATAACGAGATTTACCTCCACGTTAATTGTCAGATAGTTATTATGACTGTGAATCCTAGTTTACAGTTTTAATGGGTAAGTTAGTTTGCTTTGTACTGTGCAGTGCCTTAGCGGGATGCAAGCTATGCTTTAGTTTTATGCGCTGGGTACCTAACTTATGTTGTGTTTACGACTTTATTGCCTAATGGAATAGTTCGCTGGGAACTTGGGCTCTTATAGGTACGAGCAAGTTTTAGTACTAGTCGCTCAACGAGCTTTTTCGCTGTGGTATCACCTAACTTCGCGAACAGGACAAAATATACACGAGGAAATAACATGGCCGAGCCACAGAATCAGCTTTAGTTTTTATTTGTCAGCTTAAAAGAGGCGGTCGCTTAAGAGCGAACTCTGCCAGACAACAATTTAGATAATATAAACTAATACAAATACGTCAAAATCCCATTAGTAATTCAAAATTAACTTTTTGTGCGATAAAGTCCCACGTCTCTATACTAATCAAATGGTCTCTCACGATATACTTATTAATTTATTGAATCGGGCGTTACTTTGCGGAGGTCTGTATCAATGAACTAAAACAAGGTCGCCGGTGATTAAAGTAATTGTTTAGTCCATTAAAATACTTTTTCTAAAACAATATTCTCCTCGTGTGCCAAAGAGATGCGGTTACCCTTCTGGATATCTTTCGCGTCGAACGCTGATGCTCCAAGATACAGGCTTTTGCTTAGTTTGGAGGTCAGAGTTATAACAACTTCAATTGTGCAAATTGTTTAACTTCTTCTTAGTGTTGACAGAAACATTTTTGTCCTCTAGTGTTTGTACAACCTTATGTTTGAATAAATGTTATTTCTAGGGCATCATTCAATGATGCTCCAAGATACATGGCTAATAAGTTATAACTGAACCTTAAATGATTGTTGAAAAACGTAAACAACGTCCAATAAAATTTGTACAGTCATTTATGCTAATTATTAATTAATTATTATCTCCGCGGAGAATACCAGTGCTTGGGCCAATGCATCCTGGGCATCATTCAATGATGGATTCATTGGCCGATGGCTAATAACCCGACAAAAGAGGGGGGGCATATAAATAGTATTCTTTTACTGAACAGTGGCTGAAATTTTTGATTATCTTTATCACTTGACATTGGTAAATTGCACCGTATAATACAAATAGAGCCACATTTCAAAGCAACGTAAGCAACGTGCAATAAAATTAAAACGGCACTGTTCCCACAGTCATTTCACGCTACAAGTCCATTAATCCTTAACAGAAATACCCCAGCACCGGACACTCAGCGCCGATCCCACACGCGTACAACGAAGTTCTATAACAACCAACTGCAACTCTATTTATTTATCAATGGAAGTTGCAGCGATAGCAGGCGTCGAATTGGATGGCGGCGGCATCCTCTACGGTTTAGTTAAATGAGTTTTGACGAAGCTAACTGTCAATTTGCTGCGATAGAACTAGCACTTACCCGCTACGTCGTCGTCTGTGGTTTTTTATTGTGTATATATAAATAAAAGTCGGCCAAGAGCGTGTCAGACACGCCCAAAATAGGGTTCCGTAGCCATTACGAAAAAAATAAGTAATGTTTTTCTAAGGATTTCGTATTTTATACGGAATCTTCCAAGTTTTGGTACATTTTATACCTTAGGCTGCTATTTACTCATAAACTACTAATAATTCTCAAGCAAACTTAGCCGTTATAGTCTTCCTTGAAATTTTGATAAACTTAATACCATCCTGTTTTTTTTCAAATTTTTCCACTCACTGGTTTAAATTTTAGAGGGGGGGGAAATTTGCACTTTAAAGTTGAATATTTCGCAAACAAATCACTGAATCGAAAAATTGTCTTAACATACCCTCCTGGTTTTAAAAGACCTATCCAACAATACCCCACACTAAAGGGTTGGATGAGAAAAAAAAACACCCCCACTTTACGTCTATGGGAGGTAGGTACCGTAAAAAAAAAAATTTTTGAATTTTTAATTGTACCCTTTTGTCGGCATAGTTTACTTTATATCCACATACAGCTTTCTAGCATTGATAGTCTCTGAGCAAAGCCGCGGACGGACAGACAGACAGACAGACAGACATGGCGAAACTATAAGGGTTCCGTTTTTTCCATTTTGGCTCCGGAACCCTAAAAAGGAGCGTCTTTTAATAATGACAGGCTGTGTAGCTCTCTATTTGTGAAAGTTTTTTTTCAGAGCACTCTATCTTTGTACACAAAAAAATAACTTTTTGTATAAAATGTCATTATTAATACAAGCTTTTTTTGCTAACTGCACGTTTGTTGACTGTACTTCCATTGCCATCCAAATTAGAGAGAGAGAGAGAAACTCCAGATTATTGTATTGCCACTAGATTTTCATAAGTATGCCAAATTTCAAGTCGATCGGAAATCGGAGTATTGGAAGTAGGTCAGAATTTGCTTCCAAGATTTGACCCAAATAAATACTTAAATAAAACATACATGGTAAGCTAAGTAAAAGCTTCTTACGAAACGGTTCTAACGAAAAAAATAATTAAGAAAACTTAATGACTATAATGAACTTTTGTAACATAACCTTAGCGCGTTTGTTTGCAACTAGGATGAGGGACATGAAATATGACGAGAGTTTATGAATTTTTGAAATTCCCTCGTGACAATTTTGGGTATCCCGGAATTTTGGATTAAATCTGGTACCTGCGTAGAGATATATTGAAGTTTAGAATTAAACACAGGCTTTTTTTTTTTTTTTTATTTGACTGGATGACAAAGAGCAAGTGGGTCTCCTGATGGTAGAGATCACCCACCGCCATAAACATCTGCAACCAGGGTATTGCGATGCCGTTGCCAATCTAGAGGCCTGATGGGATACCTCAAGTGCCAGTATTATTCACCGGCTTTGTCTTACTCTCCCACGCCGAACAAAACAGTGCAAGCACTGCTGCTTCACGCAGGATTAGCGAGCAAGATGGTGGTAGCAATCCGGGCGACCTTGCACAAGGTCCTACCACCTGCACTACCTGGGCTACTTGTATTGTATCCCAAAAATTGCTATAAGCACTGAGCCAGGTTTTTTCCTACCACTCCAAATCACTCAATTATTCCTCTTAACCTTTTGCAAAATTGGTAATTACTGCCATATCCAAAGCAATCCATTTGGAAACAAAACCGCACGCATGACACCCGCAGCAAACAGCAGGCATTAACAGCGTCTACTCGCATTTACATTAATTGGAGTATTACACTACCGTACTGAAATATCTGCAATTTGCTCGATATCTGCATTTCGGTTCCTAACTTTGTAAATGACATTGCTAATTGGTTTTATTGTTGAAAGGATAAGTACAACTTAATAGAACACTGTATCAGAGTCAGTTATGTTATTTGTTAAAACATAGTTAGGCCAAATATGTGTCTACTACTCTTAAGTTGATAATCGTT